>NW_024871327.1:0-197500 GCF_019054845.1 Dipodomys spectabilis
GAAAACAATTTTTTTTTTTGCGTGGACAGCCTTTATTGGTGGCAATGGTAACATGAAGGGAGGAAATACGTCAGTTCTCCATTACAGGGTGGCATCCCCAGACCCAGGCTCCCTCTTGAGCAGCATGAGAGCAATTCTTGGTGAAGCTGTTCTGCGTTATCTTTGCCTTCATGACTTTGCAGTGGTTGAAGTCTGTCCTTTGGGTTTCCCTTCTCTGGCTTCAATTGTCTTGGCCCACCTTGTGGCTGCTCATTTTGTGTTGATAATCTGCCTTCCAGGCTTTTTACACGTACTTCTGACGGCATTTCTGGGAACGTGGAGGATAAAAGTCAGTGAGCTACAGGCACTGGAGTATGTGGCCCATCCACCAAGGCCCTGTATTGACCAATAATATATACAATTGCCACCAGCTTTCCAGCTTGATGCCCAAGGAGACGTAGGCCACCTGCTGACCTCCGTGAAAACACCGAACACTGTGTTGGCAGCGTCCAGGCAAGAAGCCTGGCTTTGCCCCTGTGTTTTGAAAGTAAAGGTGTAATAAAGAGTTCTAGTCTAGGTGTTGTGACTGGAGATTATGTGTACCACTTTAGGGTTGAAGTTTATACGCATCTGTATACCTTACACATTGCCCTTTCTTTCTTTCTTTCTTTCTTTCTTTCTTTCTTTCTTCTTTCTTTCTTTCTTTCTTTCTTTCTTCTCTTTCTTTCTTTCTTGCTTTCTTTCTTTCTTTCCTCCTTCCTTCCTTCCTTCCTTTCCTTCCTTCCTTCCTTCCTTTCCTTTTCTTCCTTCCTTCCTTCCTTTCCTTTCTTTCTTTCCTTTCTTTCTTTCCTCTCCCTTCCTTCCTTCCTTCCTTTCCTTTCCTTCCTTCCTTCCTTTCTTCCTTCCTTTCTTTCTTTCCTCCTTCCTTCCTTCCTTCCTTCCTTCCTTCCTTCCCTTCATCCTTCCCTTCCTTCCCTCTCCTTCCTTCCTTCTTTCCTTTCTTCCATCCTTTCTTTCCTTTCTTTCTTCTTTCTTTCTTTCTTTCCCTCCGTTTCCTCCTTCCTTCCTTTCCTTCCTTCCTTCCTTCCTTCCTTCCTTCCTTCCTTCCTTCCCCTTCCTTTCCTTCCTTTCCTTTCTTTCTTTCTTTCTTTCTTTCTTTCTTTCTTTCTTTCTTTCTTTCTTCTCTTTCTTTCTTTCTTTCTTTCCTTTCCTTCTTCCTTCCCTTCCTTCCCCTTCCTTCCCTTCCTTCCCTTCCTTCCTTCCTTCCTTCCTTCCTTCCTTTCTTCCATCCTTTCTTTCCTTTCTTTCTTTCTTTCTTTCTTTCTTTCTTTCTTCTTCTTTCTTTCTTTCTTTCTGTTCTTCCCTTTCTTCCTTTCTTCCTTTCTTTCTTTCTTTCTTTCTTCTTCCACTTAACTATTAAAGTAGACGTCCCAATGTCCATTCTTGTATTAAAGTAATACTGTCTTCATAAAATGAGTTGGGATGTGTTTTTGGGGCATCTACCAGAGCATTACAAGTCAGGAGATGGTAAAGACGCTTGTGCTTTCATGTTCATTGCTGCGGTTTTCACAGTAGCCGGTGGGGACAGCCCTACAATAGATGAATGGGGTCAGGTGAGTGGTACAGATGCACAATGGGATTTTACTCATCCATTAGAAAAAAATAATATGTCATTTGCAGGGAAATGGATGGATCTAGAACAAATCACATTAAATGAAATAAACCAATCTCAGGGAGATAGATGACACATGTTTTCTCTCACATGAGGAAGCTAGATCTAAAATACACCTGGACGTGGTAACCATACAGGACTCTAGCACTCACACAGATCACCGTCAGGACTGAAGCAGGTTACTGGTAGGGGAGGAACCAAGAGGGCATATAAACCTCTCTGAACATTAAAAATATTATTCATTGAAATGAAGTCCAAGAAGTGGAAACCTTTTTTCTTTTTAGGGGGCCAAAGCCAAGAGTGGCTGAACCATTTTAATATTCCCATTAGCAATGTACATGTTTTCTCTACACCCTTGTTCTCTATTATATCACTTGGTATTGCCTCTCTTTTTAATTTTAACCAACCTAGTGAGTGTGAAGTAGTATCTAATTTTGGCTCTGATTTGCATTTCTCTAATAGATCATATCTTGCTTACCATTTATATACTGTCAACATATATATTTATATATTTTTCTCATTTAAATATTTCTATTGTTAACCTATATGATTTATTTGTATATTCTGAATATTGGCTCCTTGTCAGATATGTGATTTTTAAAATATCTTCTCCCATTTTGAGTTGTCTATTCATTTCTTGATGATGTCACTTAGAGTATAGAAGATTTTTGTTCTTTTCTTTTTCTTTTCATCAGTTGTATTTTTTTTCTTTTTGGCAGTATAGAGGTTTCAACTAAGGTCACTGTATTTGCAAGGCAGTTGTTCTACCACTTGAATTACACCTTCAATATTTTTTGTGTTTGTATTTTCTGTTTTTGATTTTGTTATCTATGCTCTTTCTCTTTTTAAGAAAAATTCCCCACTGCTTCATTTGGACTTATGCTGCTGATGGGCTTGGTCTCAGGAAATGGGCTCTCTCTCTGAGCTTTTCTCTCACAGCTAGTGCTCTACCTCTTGAGCCATGGTTCCACTTCTGACTTTTGGGTGGGTTAATTGGAGATAAGTGTCTCATGAACTTTCCTGCCCAGGTTGATTTGAACCAGAATCTTCATATCTCAGCCTCCTGAGTAGCTAGGATTACAAGTGTGAGCCACCTGACACCCATTTCTTTGTTGCTTTTTAAATAATCTTTTATAGCTGCTTGAAATATAAGCTCAGATTATTGAGATCCTGTTTTTTTATGACATGCATGATAAACATAAAATTCCCTTTTGGCACTGTTTTGTCTGTATCTACAAATTTAATATATTTTATTCTTATTTTAATTCAGTTCAGTTTACTTCTTAATTTTCTATGAGACCTCTGCCCTAGTTGACATTCTAACTTGGCCCAAGTTAGCTTGGGATGCCTATTGGTCTGGGTGTGTTGAGGAGGTCTGCCTGTTGGTCTGGGTATGTTGAGGAGGTCTGCCTGTTGGTCTGGGTGTGTTGAGGAGGTCTGATTGTTGGTCGGGGGGGGGTGAGGTCTGCCTGTTGGTCTGGGTGTGTTGAGGTCTGCCTGTTGGTCTGGGTGTGTTGAGGAGGTCTGCCTGTTGGTCTGGGGGGTTGAGGAGGTCTGCCTGTTGGTCTGGGGGGTTGAGGTCTGGGCTCCTCAATGGGTTTTGCCAGCAGAGGAGGAGGTGTCACCAGAGATTTCTCTGATATTTGCCTGGAGCAGTCCAGCTATACTAAAGTTTCAGTCTGAAGTTTTCTGTTTTGCTAAGCTATCACCTCCTGGCCCTTTGGAGAGGGAGAGCTGGCTTTTAGTCATGCTTTTTTTTTTTTTTTTTTTTGTCTGTGTCTATTGTGTTTCTTCAGTCCCAAGCCTGGGATATACTAGGCAAAGAGAAAATGTGGACATTCATCTTAGATTCTGAGGTCTGCCTTGTTTTTTTACCTTGTAGAGTTTTTATATGTAAGGTTCAGAGTCTTAATTGAACTTAAGTGGGAGGAGTATGGATGTTTATGTGTTATTCCATTTTCTCAGGGGTGGAAGTCCTTATTTCTTTTTCTGTTTTTTCTTTGTTTGATGCTGATTCTGGGGCTTGAACTCAGAGCCCTGCACTCCCACTTGGCCTTTTCTGCTTTCAGTTGGTGTTCTACCATATGAGCCATGCCTCCAGTTTTTTTTACTGGTTCATTGGGGATGAGTTTCTCAGATCTGTCTGCTCAGGCTGGCTCTAAATTTCGTTCCTCAGCTCTCAACCTTCTGAGTACCTAGGGTTACAGGCAGGAGCCACCAGCGCCCAGCAAAAGCTGCTCTCTTCTGAGGAGGCCTACTCAGAGCGAGGCTCCTCAGTGACCAGGCTTGTGTGTCTTCCTTCCTCATCTCCTTTTCTTTGCTTCCAGACAAATGATGCAGCTGGCAACACCTGGAACTGGCTGTACTTTATTCCTCTCATCATCATCGGCTCCTTTTTCATGCTCAACCTGGTGCTTGGTGTGCTGTCAGGGTAAGGCCCGTGGGACGGTCCCCTCCACGCTCAGGTCTTCGTAGGCTTGGTCAGCTGTGTGTTCCCAGGGTTATCGAGGGAGCGGTTGGGTGTCCTTCATGTCCTCAGGTCGAGAGGTAGCAGCAGTGAAGACAGAAGTGGGCACGTCACATGGGCCACCCTCTGGGCCTTATTTCCACTGTCCTGTCCTCTTCCGTGGCCACCCCCTGACCTCCCTCTTCTGCTCACCCTTGGCCTTGGGCCTGCTCCTGTGGTGGGAAGGGTTGCTGGAGCATCTCAACCGGGCTTTCTCTGTGCTGGGGGACTAGGCAGCCTCGAGCACTGAGAGCCCCTCTGTCAGCCCTCACCCTGCCCCCTTTTCTTAGTTCATCTCCCTACAGAGAAGCTCTGGGAAAAGGTAAGAGCCAGCTCTGGGCGAGGAGTCCCTCCTGAGGAAGGTGCTTCAGGACCCTTGCTGGAATTGGGATCTAGCAGGCTGGCAGGCCTGTGGGCAGATCACGTCTGCTTGACCTGCTATAGGCCGCGTGCTTGGGCCTCTCACCCTTGCAAAACGGAATGAGCTGTGCCCTAGAGGGGCAGAGGGTCTCAAGCCTGGCCAGCCTCTGCAGGATCTCCTGTTCAGTGCCCCTTCCTCTTGCATTGAAGATCATTGCTTCAGCGAGGGCTTTGGGGCGGGCTGCACCACCAAGCCTGGTGACTCCGAGGGGTCTACGCTGTGTTGGCCTGGGAAGGAGTGGTCACATAGTGCTCGGCTAAGGCCTGTAGTGCGCTAACACTAGAATGGCGCTTAGTGCTGCCTCTCTTGTGAGGAATGGTTGTCACTAGCATGTTGCTTCTGTGGGGAATAGCCTCCACAGAGAACAGCTTTGTCTGTGGTGTGGGCTATGGATTAGAGCTGCTCGTCTGGGGGTAGGGCAGCCAGGGGAGGCTTGGAGGCTTGAGGAGGTGACATTTCATCTGAGACCCAAAGAGGAGTAGCAGTGAACCAGGTGGAAGAGAGCTGGGGTGCTTCAGGCAGAGCGCAGCTGTGCTGGAGGCCTGGCGTTGGAGGGGCACAGCGGCGCTGCAGGGAGGGGCAGAGCTGGGCCGGTGGGCGTGGAGGAAGGCCTGGGTCTCTCCCCCTGTCCTCGCTCTGCTCCGTGTTTCTGGGGCTGCACACTGGGGCTGTCTTTGAGCTCACTGATTCTGCTTGGTGCAGGGAGTTTGCCAAGGAGAGAGAGCGGGTAGAGAACCGCCGCGCCTTCCTTAAACTGCGCCGTCAGCAGCAGATTGAGCGAGAGCTGAATGGGTATCTGGAGTGGATATTCAAGGCTGGTAAGTGCTGTGGCGTGGGCTGTGGCTGCAGGCTTGCCTTCGGTGCCGCTGCCCTGGTGGACCCCGTGGGTTTCCCTGGATCTGGTGGAGAGCTGAGACACTCGCTAGGTTTGTAGTGAGGAGGCCTTCCCCAGCTTCCCTGTGCACCAGGCAGCCACGTGGCTCTGAGCACTGGGATGCTCTCTGTCTTGAGACAGGGCCTCATGTAACCCAGCTTTCTTCTTTCTTCTTCTTCTTCTTCTTTTTTTTTTTTTTTGTCGGTTGTGGGGCTTGAACTCTGGGCCTGGGCGCTATCCCTCAGCTTTTCAGCTCAAGGCGAGAGTGCTCTACCACTTGAGCTATAGCGCCACTTCCGGTTTTCTAGTGGTTTATTGGAGATAAGAGTTTCATGGACTTTAAACCGCGATCCTCAGATCTCAGCGTCCTGAGTAGCTAGGATGACAGATGTGAGCCACGGGCCCTTGGCTTCTAATGTGGCTGTAGTTGTTGTTGTTCATCGTCGTCGTCTTCTTCTTCTTCTTGTTCTTGTTCTTCTTGTTCTTGTTCTTCTTCCTCTTCTTCCTCTTCTTCTTTTTCTTCTTCTTCTTCTTCTTCTTCTTCTTCTTCTTCTTCTTCTTCTTCTTCTTTCTTCATCTCCTTCTTGTTCCTCCTCTTCCTCTCCTTCCTTCCTTCCTTCCTTCTCCTCCTCCTCCTCGTCCTCCTCTTCCTCCACTTCTTTTTCTTCTTCTTCCTCTTCCTCCTTCTTTGCTAGTCCTGGAGCTTGAACTCTTAGGCCTGGGCACTGTCCCTGAGCTTCTTTTGCTCAGCTAACACTCAGTACCACTTCTGGCTTTTTCTGTGTGTGTGATACTGAGGAATCAAACCCAGGGCTTCATGCATGCTAGGCAAACACTCTACCACTATGCCATATTCCCAGCCCTATAATGTGGTTCTTAATGAAAGATTTTGACGTGGTCTGGACTAAAGATGGTCTCCTTATCTGTGAATGAAGTGGAGTGAAAAAGCTCAGGAACAGCACCCAGGCCCTGAATTTAAACCCTAGTACTCTCCCTTACCCCCCAAAAAAAGATGGTCTCTCTGGGTTGGCCCCTTGCCCTGAGCCCTGGCTCTAGGCTCTTTTAGTCTAGACTCTGACCTCCCTCTCCCAGTCCTGGATTAGTACCCCCTCCCTGTGGGCTCTGCTCTTTCTACTCAAACTCTTCCCAGTGCCTCCTCAGCGGTGAACTCTTTGGGTGAGAGCAGCACACAGGTGAGAGCATGTGAGAAACTCTAGGCACCCAGGCCCTGCATAGCAACCTCCTGTGTCTTCTGGGAAGATGAGGTCAGCCGTGGCTTTCCTCGGCGGTGGTTTACCTGATGTGCGACTCAGCCCTGGTTTTCCCACCATGCCCCAGCGGAGCAGCAGGCCCTCACAGAGTGTTTGTCCCTGTCTGGGCCCTCCTGGGATGGGTTCTGGCTCTGACCTGAGGCTTTGTCTACTCACAGAGGAAGTCATGCTGGCAGAAGAGGACAAGAATGCTGAGGAGAAGTCCCCTTTGGATGGTAGGTGACTGTCAATAGAATTCTTCTTCCTATCATTGGAGCTCAGATGGCTGAGTGGTTAGTGCTTGTAGGTTTAAGCTGAGTTCTGTCTGCCCTAGGATTTGGGGTGCTGTTGCTCCAAAGGTCAAGGGAAGGCTTCTGATACCTGCTGGGGCTCCCGAGGTGGGTTGAGAGCCAGCACTGCACTGGTCCCCTGTGCAGGTTGCCTGCACAGCTGCAGAGGGCTTGGAGCATGGCCATGACTGCAGTGCAGGTTTGCACTGGCCCCCCGCAGCCCTGGCCATGTCCAAGGTAAACGTTTCTGGGTCTCCCTGGTCGCTGGCCTCCCCATTGTTGAGGAAGAAGGGAGAGGAGACCATCAAGACTCCTTGTCCCTGCTGCTAGAGGACTGCAGGGGCCGCTCCCAGCACCTGCTATGCCTCGCAGCCTCTCCAGTGCCCGGGCAGGAGCTCAGGAAAGGCAGGCAGTTCCTGGGGTAGATGGTCCCATGTGCTCACGGTCCCTACCGCCCTTTGTTTAAAGCAGTGTTGAAGAGAGCGGCCAACAAGAAGAGCCGCAATGACCTGATTCATGCAGAGGAGGGAGAGGACCGGTTTACAGACCTCTGTGCAGTTGGTGAGTCTCCCGGGTTTGTTTTCGGGTTCTGTAACGCTATAGGCTGCATGCAGAACACAAACCTAACTTCTTCCCTGCCCCCAGCTGTTCCTGGAGTTTCTTTCTGCTCCATGCCTCTTCTCTCTTTAGTACCATTGCTGGCTGCCGCCGCCTTTGGCTCTACTGTGTCCCTGGCTCCAAGGGTCCCTAGCTCTGAAGGAACTGAAAGTTTCTGCTTATCTGTCTTCAGCATTGTCTATTTTCCTTCCTGGGTCCGGGTCTGGGCCTTTGCTCCATGCCCTATTTCTCGGGCAGTAAAAGGAAACTGGTTAACATTTCCTGAAGAGCTATTTTAGTTTCCGTAGGCCTGGCACTTCCCCTCCTAAGTTCTGTTATGGCTCAGCCTGCTATGTGGACACAGCCCTGGGTCTCCCTGCCGTGTGTGGGCCAGGAGCAGATGCTTGGCATGGCCAGGTCTCACCGCAAGCCTTCTTGTTCAGCAGTGGACCAGAGTGGAGCTATTCCTCACTGTTGTGACACTTATGGATAGAACTCTGAAAGGCAAACACACTCTCTTGTCTTCACTCCAACCTAGGGGCCCCCTTAGCTCCTAACAAAATACCCAGGAGGAGGTAGTGAGGGAGTGTGTGTGTGTGTGTGTGCATGTGCCCATGTGCAGGCGGAGGCTGGGAGGGGCGTGTCTTCTGAGTGTGTGTGTGTGTGTGTGTGTGCGTGCATGTGCCCATGTGCAGGCGGAGGCTGGGAGGGGCATTTCTTCTGAGTGTGTGTGTGTGTGTGTGCATGCTGTGAGGGAGGGCTGTGAGGGAGTGTATGTGTGTGTGTGTGCATGTGCCCATGTGCAGGCGGAGGCTGGGAGGGGCATGTCTTCTGAGTGTGTGTGTGTGTGTGTGTGTGCATGCTGTGAGGGAGGGCTGTGAGGGAGTGTGGTGTGTGTGTGTGTGCTTGCGCGTACAGGTGTGTGTACAGGCAGAGACCGGGAGGGGCATGTCTTCTGTGTGTATAGTATACTCTGGGTTCCGTGCCATATTGTCTTGGAGATTGTCGCTGGCTCATGAATACCGTGGGCTCTGGCTGTGGGGTACTTTCTGCTCATCTACCTGCTTAGCTTGTGGAGAAATCCTCCGAGGCTCAGTGGTTGCTCTCGTTCCTCAGACTGGTAGTGTGGTCCGTGCACGCCAAGCGCCATGCACGTGGTACAGGGCCCCTTGCCAGGCCTGGTCCCCTGAGAGGCCGCTGCTGAGTAAGCGGGCCTGCTCCCAGCGGGTTGCTCTGAGGCACAATGCCCTCAGGCCTGGTGCACAGATGAGGCTCAGCTATGTGCGTGTGTCGAGACAGGGCCAGGCCCTGTACAAAACTCTCTGGAGCACAGAGAGCATTCACTTCTGTGCATTCTGTAGCAACGCGGTGGCGTGCCCCATTCTGGTGACTTACAGTTTGACCTTGGAGCTGGGATCCGTCAGCAAGCAGACAGTGGCATGGCCGGTGGCAGCGAGGTGACTGCCATTGCTTGGGGCTGAAGAACCTATTACAGACTGAGGGTTATGACAGGGCTCTCTGCAGAGATAACATGGAAGCCCGAATCCAGGCTGAGGAGCCGGTGATGGAAAGGAGGCCGGGGAGGAAAGCCTGAGACACTGAAGCTTGCGAGACCAGGCTCTCCTGTGTGTGCTCTGCCAGGGTGGCCCAGCAGGGTGAGGAGCAGAGAGCTAGAGAAGTCAGCAGAGCAGCCTCAGCAGTCTCCCCAGATCGGGGTATGTGAGACTGCATCCAAGGCAGCGGCCATCGCCACACATACCCAGGTGTGCTTGCTGTGTTCTAGAACGAGCACTTAAGAGACAGGTGGCTCTGGTTTCTGCCTGCAGAATCCCTCAGGCCGCTGGGACGCGGGGTTTGAGGAGGAGCTGACGTTGCTGGTTCATCTAGCTGGGACAGCGCTTGGAGTGCCGTGGAGAGAGCCTGTGGTGTCAGGGAAGGTGGCCTGGAGTCCATCTCCCTCCTGGCACACAGGAGCGGGGGTCACGCGGGAGCCTTGTCTCCTCATCTGAGGACTGTGGTGGGGCCTTTACCTTGGGCAGATGGGGAAGGGCGCGTCTGAGGTTGTGTCTGCAATGTGTCTCTTCCCCTGCAGGGTCCCCCTTTGCCCGAGCCAGCCTCAAGAGCGGGAAGACGGAGAGCTCGTCCTACTTCCGGAGGAAAGAGAAGATGTTCCGGTTCTTCATCCGGCGCATGGTGAAGGCTCAGAGCTTCTACTGGGTGGTGCTGTGTGTGGTGACTTTGAACACACTGTGTGTGGCCATGGTTCACTATAACCAGCCGCAGAGGCTCACCACGGCACTGTGTATGTACCCCAGCCTTTTCCGGAGCACGCGTCCTGATAGTCTTCTCTGCTGTATAGGAACTCTGCTCTACTGCCTCAGCGCCTTAGGTTTGGCCCTTACCAGCCTCTGCTGGCGGCCTCCCCTGGCCCAGGGCCTGAGGGTTCACCCCCGTGTCCCCCAGACAGGGAGGCACCAGGCACCCTAGAGTACCTGGTGTGACATGAGTCAAGAGGTCCTGGAGGAGGACACGCTGCACCAGGCCGGTCAGACCTGTGTCTTCACAGCTGAGGCTTTACATCCTCGGTTCCATGTTCTGCTACACTGAGGCCGCTGCCCGGGGCCCTGGGGAGGCAGTGTCCAGTCTCTGGCCCTGTCCAAGCCTCTCCTGGTCACTTTTGCTTTTCTTAACACTTGGTTGAATGTGGGCATCTGTTACCACCCATGGCCAGCACATCTTGCTGTCCTGTGTCTGTGAACCTGGAGACACACACAGGAGTAGGACTTCTCCTTGTCTTGACTCTGGCTATAGTGCAAAGAAGGCAAACGGATAGGACTCATTCTCTGAGGCTGATGCTACATGGGCGGCAGGGGCTTGCCCTGCCGCCTTCCTCACAAGGTGATAAAGCATCTCGTGTTCCTGCGTTGTAGCCAGGGCTGGGTCTTCCATCCCCCAGGCGTGTCCTGTGTTCTGGGAGCTGCTGAGGTCCCCCGGGATGTCTTTTCTGACCCTAGAGGGGAACCCTGGACTCCTACTCCTAGCTCTGGCCTGCTATCACAGTCAAGCCCTGAAGGTGGCTCACAGCTGCCTAGGCAGCCACCCTCCCATCCTGTGAATCACTGAGACTGCTCCACTGCTGAAGGGCTCCAGGGAGCTGGGGACACCAACAGCCCACCACGAGGACAAACTCATAGGCCACCCGACATGCGCGGTGGGGTTCGAGGCCATAGCTTCCCAAGTGTCTGTTAAAAATCTGTTTCTCGCCTCATGGAGAAAGAGTAGAGAGCGGTAGAAGTAAAATGAATGGAGATGGTATCAGCAGACACGCTCAGGCCTGAAGGCAAGGGGTGCAGGTGGAGGTCGTGGACCAGTCTGTGCTGGCCCCAGCTCGTGGTCCTGGGGCCAGGAGTGTGGCACAGGGCACTTCTTATGTATGCTTAGGCTCAGGTTCTCGGGGCAGGGGCGGGGGTGCAGGGCCGTTCCCTCCTCTCCTGACTGTCCACCCTGTTCTCCCCCTGTTGGCACCAGTGTGGTTCGGTAGGACTGTGACTGTCCCTGGGTGTCTGCTGTCAGGGCAGGCTAGGCGTGTTGTAGGGAGGAGAGCTATCCTGCTTGCATGTGGGTCGTATGGGAGCCCAGGCCCAAAATGCCTCAACCTTGGGCCAGGCCACAGGCCGGCCTGACTGCAACCTGCTCCGTATGGCTTTCTGGTCTCTGGTTTCTTGAAACTCCTGGCCCCATTGGCATCAGTGAAGGAACATGGTTAGAGGGAGAGGTGGATGGTGGCTGGGTCTGAAGGTTTCTGTTCAGTCTAAAGGCTGGGCTGATGCAGTAGGATAGGGTAGTGCAGGATTGCTAGAAGCATGGACTCTTTTCCCCTGCCTGGACTCTGTGGCCCTGCACGTGGTTGGTTCTGCACTTGATCTCCATCCACTAGGACATCCTGATGTGCTGTCAGAACCTTCAAAGCCATGCTTGGATGGGAAGGGGAGCTGCAAAACCCTGGGAGGCCTCGTGCACTGAGAGACGGACGCGATTGCTCTGTCCCCAACACGTTAACCCCTCACACTGAAAACACTGTTAAGAGTTGCCTTCCTCTCTTCCCCTTAGCCTCCGACCCCTGTGAGCCACGGCTCACAGCGGTGCCAGTGCCGGCTCGCTGGATGAGTAACACAGGAGTAAATGTTTGCACCCCTTTTCTGGCCTCTTAGAGAGGATCCCTGTTTGAGGCTGAGGCCATTTTGATAGAAGGTTGGAGGATTTCCTCTGTTCTGAGGAATGCTTCAGTATTTGCCGCTGTGGCCTTGATATTCTCTCCCTCACGGCCTGCAGGGGTCAGGCAGAGAGTAACTTCAAGATCAGCGAGGTTGTGTGAAGAACAGGCCTGGTTTGGAATGGGTGGAGCCAGGAGGGCCAGGACTAAAGGGTGGCATGCCAGAGGCCCCTCTGTGCCTTGGTGTGTGTCTTCCCTCAGTCCTGAGGCCGGGGGCCTGCAGGGCTGTGGGGGGGACTCAGTTCAGCACCTTTGCTAGCCCACTGCTTACTGATGGCATGAGGCGGTATCACTGAGGCCTTCACGCGTCAGTGCCTTGGGGAACTTGTGTTGACTGGGCCCAGAAGGCTCGTGTGGTGATTTGTTTTGTGGGACAAACTCATGAACAAAGTTCAAGTCAAGCATGGTGCTTTGGGCATGCCTGAGGCAGAGTATCAGAAAGTCTGTGGAGGGATGGAGAGGCTCTGATAAGGTCCCCTGTGACCAGAGCTTGGAATTGATGGCGGAAGCCCGCAGAGAGCCGGCGGGAGCTCTGCTCTCCTCCACCCCAGACTCCGGTCTCCTCCCGAGGACTCCCTGGGTCTCAGCACCAGGCCAGGCCAAAGCTGCATCCCTTGGCATCCAGGATGGAACTAACATCTCTCATGGCTCTTTTTCTATCCTCCCTGTTTTGGGCTGCAGGGACAGTGTGTGGTACAGACCAGGCTGGAAAGGCATGGTCCCGCAAGAACAGGTCCCTCCAGTCAGGCTAGAGCCAGGGTGGGAGAAGTCTTGAGCTAACACTGTCTTCTCCAACTTCTCCTAGACTTTGCAGAGTTTGTTTTCCTGGGTCTCTTCCTCACAGAGATGTCTCTAAAGATGTATGGCTTAGGGCCTAGAAGCTACTTCCGGTCTTCCTTCAACTGCTTTGACTTTGGGGTGAGTGAGACAACTCATTTGGGGTCCCGTGGTGGGCTTTGGGAAGCTCTAAACTATGTCCCTGCTCAAGAATGTGCGTGGTCCCCTCATTGTGGGCTGAGCTCTGTAGCCCTGGGGATGAGAACGGCAGCATCAAGGCCGTGTGGTTCTGGCTGGTCCTGGACACCTTACCTCCATAGCACCAGCTGCAGCACTTCCCAATGCAAACTGTTGTCCTTGCTTCTCTGACCTTGTTTATGGATTCTGAGCCCCATGGTCCTGTGGATCTGACCTGGAGATAGGTACCGGTACTTAGGCTGGGAGGCAGCCTAGGCGGGGGTCTTGCATGAGGGCGTAGTGGGCTTGGGCTGGACCTTCCCTTGCCTCTCTATGTCAGTGAGGCCAGAGGTCGGTGTTGTCACCACTCACTGTGAGAATGGAGGCCAGGCACAGGCCAGGGGCCACGGAGAGACACCTTGCCCAGCCCAAAGGTGCACGCAGGGCACAGCGCTAGGGCTGAGCTCAGAGTTGGAGGATGTGGTTCTGGTGGCACTTGCCTAGAAACAGAGTGGCCGATGAGAGCCAGAGCTCTGTGAAAGCCCTTGCAGTCTGTCCTGTGGAGTGTGAGGTCGTCCAGGGCAGTCTGTCCTGTGGAGTGTGGGGTCGTCCAGGGCAGTCTGTCCTGTGGAGTGTGGGGTCGTCCAGGGCAGTGTCCCGTGGAGTGTGGGGTCGTCCAGGGCAGTGTCCCGTGGAGTGTGGGGTCGTCCAGGGCAGTGTCCCGTGGAGTGTGGGGTCGCCCAGGGCAGTGTCCCGTGGAGTGTGGGGTCGCCCAGGGCAGTGTCCCGTGGAGTGTGGGGTCGTCCAGGGCAGTGTCCTGTGGAGTGTGGGGTCGTCCAGGGCAGTGTCCCGTGGAGTGTGGGGTCGTCCAGGGCAGTGTCCCGTGGAGTGTGGGGTTACCTGGTCTAGATGGAAAGAAAACTTGAAAATTCATCATGACTCTCACCCTGGGGTCAGTAGTGGCTGGGCCAGGGCTGCTCAATAGTTTGTGCCACCAGGAGCAGGTTTTGGAGGTTCTCCTGAGCTGGGCAGGTGGAGCTGCAGGTGTTGGCATGCCCCTCTGCGGGCTTTGGAGGTTCTGAGCTGAGCAGTTGGAGCTGCAGGTGTTGGCATGCCCCTCGGCGGGCTTTGGAGGTCCTGAGTTGAGCAGGTGGAGCTGCAGGTGTTGGCTTGCCCCTCTGCGGGCTTTGGAGGTTCTCCTGAGCTGAGCAAGTGGAGCTGCAGGTGTTGGCATGCCCCTCTGCGGGCTTTGGAGGTTCTCCTGAGCTGAGCAGGTGGAGCTGCAGGTGTTGGCATGCCCCTCGGCGGGCTTTGGAGGTCCTGAGCTGAGCAGGTGGAGCTGCAGGTGTTGGCATGCCCCTCTGCGGGCTTTGGAGGTTCTCCTGAGCTGAGCAGGTGGAGCTGCAGGTGTTGGCATGCCCCTCTGCGGGCTTTGGAGGTCCTCCTGAGCTGAGCAGGTGGAGCTGCAGGTGTTGGCTTGCCCCTCGGCGGGCTTTGGAGGTTCTCCTGAGCTGAGCAGGTGGAGCTGCAGGTGTTGGCTTGCCCCTCTGTGGGTTTTGGAGGTTCTCCTGAGCTGAGCAGGTGGAGCTGCAGGTGTTGGCATGCCCCTCTGCGGGCTTTGGAGGTTCTCCTGAGCTGAGCAGGTGGAGCTGCAGGTGTTGGCATGCCCCTCTGTGGGTTTTGGAGGTTCTCCTGAGCTGAGCAGGTGGAGCTGCAGGTGTTGGCTTGCCCCTCTGCGGGCTTTGGAGGTCCTGAGCTGAGCAGGTGGAGCTGCAGGTGTTGGCTTGCCCCTCTGTGGGTTTTGGAGGTCCTCAGCTGAGCAGGTGGAGTTGCAGGTGTTGGCATGCCCCTCGGTGGGCTTTGGAGGTTCTGAGCTGAGCAGGTGGAGCTGCAGGTGTTGGCATGCCCCTCTGCGGGCTTTGGAGGTCCTGAGCTGAGCAGGTGGAGCTGCAGGTGTTGGCATGCCCCTCTGTGGGTTTTGGAGGTCCTCAGCTGAGCAGGTGGAGCTGCAGGTGTTGGCATGCCCCTCTGCGGGCTTTGGAGGTCCTGAGCTGAGCAGGTGGAGCTGCAGGTGTTGGCTTGCCCCTCTGTGGGCTTTGGAGGTTCTGAGCTGAGCAGGTGGAGCTGCAGGTGTTGGCATGCCCCTCGGCGGGCTTTGGAGGTTCTGAGCTGAGCAGGTGGAGCTGCAGGTGTTGGCATGCCCCTCTGTGGGTTTTGGAGGTTCTCCTGAGCTGAGCAGGTGGAGCTGCAGGTGTTGGCATGCCCCTCTGCGGGCTTTGGAGGTCCTGAGCTGAGCAGGTGGAGCTGCAGGTGTTGGCATGCCCCTCTGCGGGCTTTGGAGGTCCTGAGCTGAGCAGGTGGAGCTGCAGGTGTTGGCTTGCCCCTCTGTGGGTTTTGGAGGTCCTCAGCTGAGCAGGTGGAGCTGCAGGTGTTGGCATGCCCCTCGGCGGGCTTTGGAGGTCCTGAGCTGAGCAGGTGGAGCTGCAGGTGTTGGCTTGCCCCTCTGTGGGTTTTGGAGGTTCTGAGCTGAGCAGGTGGAGCTGCAGGTGTTGGCTTGCCCCTCGGCGGGCTTTGGAGGTCCTGAGCTGAGCAGGTGGAGCTGCAGGTGTTGGCTTGCCCCTCTGTGGGTTTTGGAGGTCCTCAGCTGAGCAGGTGGAGCTGCAGGTGTTGGCTTGCCCCTCGGCGGGCTTTGGAGGTCCTGAGCTGAGCAGGTGGAGCTGCAGGTGTTGGCTTGCCCCTCTGTGGGTTTTGGAGGTCCTCAGCTGAGCAGGTGGAGCTGCAGGTGTTGGCATGCCCCTCTGCGGGCTTTGGAGGTTCTTCTCAGCTGTGCAGGTGGAGCTGCAGGTGTTGGCTTGCCCCTCTGGAGGTTGGCAGGATGCCTCATATATTGTGAACACATTTGTAGAGAAGGTAGAAAATGTGCAGCAAATGGCAGTACCTGTGAGTTGTCTTGTAAATGATGTACCAGCCACACACAGAGAGGGCCGGCTACCAGTGTGGCGTCACCTGTGGGCGCGTCTCTAGTGATGCACCACAAGGCTCTGTCCTGTTGGGCTCACTCTTCCCTCAGTGGCTTGATGAGAACACCACTATCAAAATGGGGTCCGGTTTTCTGTCGGTGTGGAACTGGTGGAGATGACTGAAGCCTTGGACAATATATGGGACAAGGATACTAAAATGTAACTGAAGAGACTAATGCTCAACATTTGAGTTTTCTGCCAAATGTGAAGGAGTGGGTTAGCGAATGAGGGGAATGTGTGAGGCCAAGAGTGTCCTGCTAAGTGGGGCGGCGAGGCGCTTGCTCACCCTGTCCAGGGAGAGATTCTGGGAAGGGTGTGCTCCACCTACGTTGCTCTGCTCTTTCTGAGTCTCTTGTACCAAGCTCTGGTCAGGATGGCCTCTCCCACTCTCCGTCTGGGGGCAGTTGGCAGGAAGGGCATGCCACTTTCTCTCAAGCCTAAGTCAACTCAGATCATCAGACCCTGAGCCCTGTCAGACAAAGGAACAGGCCGTCACACTCTGTCTGTCCGTGGTGGCCTCTGTGGGGTCCTGGTTACTAGAAAAGAAAACCAAAAAAACCCAAATACTCGGCTTGCAGTTTATGAATCTGAAAATGTTAGACCTGTGGCAGGCTAGAGGGGCTGTGCGTTGAGACACATCTTCCTAGTCTGGCAGAGAGCAGCTGGTGCTCAGGGCTGGTGGAAGTGTTTACGACACAGGGAGCACCTAACCGTGAGAAAGCAAGGGTGAGGTCCCTTGGACAGGCGGCTCCGAGCACTGCCAGGACTCCAGCAGGGCCAGCCATGCTCCACATCCTTACCTTCCTGGGATGCCTATGTGGGACCAGGGGAAGGGTAGACAGGGGTCAGGACTGTGGGCCTCTGCTGCTCTCCTGGGGTTTTAGAGCTAGTAGGAGTGGCGCAACCCACACGTCCTGGATTGTTTCTGCCCACACCGAGCAACGCAGCCAACAGATGCGGACATGACTCACACCACGGACCTACCCTGTGTGCCCATTGCAGAGCCCGCTGTACAGGTGTGTCTTCCTCTAACAGGTCATCGTAGGGAGCATCTTTGAAGTGGTCTGGGCTGCCATCAAGCCAGGGACCTCCTTTGGAATCAGTGTGCTGCGTGCCCTCCGCCTGCTGAGGATCTTCAAGGTCACAAAGTAAGTCCTCTGAGTGACTGAGGTGGGGCACTGTGTCACTGTCACCCGTGTGATCAGGTCAGGGGCAGTGTGTCACTGTCATCCGTGTGATCAGGTCAGGGGCAGTGTGTCATTGTCATCTGTGTGATCAGGTCAGGGGCAGTGTGTCACTGTCATCCGTGTGATCAGGTCAGGGGCAGTGTGTCATTGTCATCTGTGTGATCAGGTCAGGGGCAGTGTGTCACTGTCATCCCTGTGATCGGGTCAGGGGCAGTGTGTCACTGTCACCCGTGTGATCGGGTCAGGGGCAGTGTGTCACTGTCACCCGTGTGATCAGGTCAGGGGCAGTGTGTCACTGTCACCCGTGTGATCGGGTCAGGGGCAGTGTATCACTGTCATCTGTGTGATCAGGTCAGGGGCAGTGTGTCACTGTCACCCGTGTGATCGGGTCAGGCTGTACAACCTGGAGTGGTGTATCTAGCAGTGCAGGATATCTGGGAGCTCTTCTTAGCTATTGGCCTGACTATGTGGTTTCTCAGTATGGAGGCCTGTGTGGGCCATTTTTAGGTCAGCATGATTCTGTTGGCCCTGGGGCTGCAGCAGGCTTGATTTTTCTGCTTCCTCGTAGTCATGCCCTCTCCTCAGAGGCATGAGCTCCAAGTCGCGCCTTTAGAAGTGGTTTGCTTTATAGTTCACAGAGAAAGCAAGTTCTCAGACGGAAGGTTCCCTGCTGTCCTGACCCATTTTGCCAGTGGGGAAGCCTCATCTTCTGACCTCCCCCGAGCTGGCTGATGCCTCCCTGGCTGCTGCACCTACAGGGCACTCACGCAGCACTTCCTGGGCAAGTCCTTAGGCACTTTCCTGTTCCATGTGTGCAGTGAGAGGAACCCCAGGGCTGCTTTTGTGTCAGCTGCAGCCTGAGCACCTTGTCGTAAGATGTATCCCTGCCTCTCCAGGCCCAGCGGTAGGCTGGGGCCTCTTCAGAGTGCGCTAGCCCTCACACAGCTTTCTTTTCTTTTCTTTTTTTTTGCTTGTCCTGGGGATTGAACTCCGGGCCTGGATGCTGTCCCTGAGCTTCTTTGTACTCAAGGCTAGCACTCTACCATTTGAGCCACCGCACAACCCCTGGCTTTTTTCTGAGTAGTTTATTGGAAATAAGAGTCACATAGACTTCTCTGCCTGGGCTGGGCTGTCTTTAAACTGCAGTCCTCAGCTTTCAGCCTCCTGAGCAGCTAGGATTACAGGTGTGAGCCACTAGAGCCCAGTTTGCACATTTTTGAAAAGGTTCATGCAGGGAGGCATGTGAGGAGGGGCATCACATAGGCGCAGGGGGCCTCAATGGGGCGGTCACTGGGCGCGCGGGTGTGTGTGTGCGTGTGCGCGCACGTGCACATTGGCTCCCCACCCACTGGTCTGCATGTCTGGAACAGCATTTGCAAGGGTACAGAGTCAGCAAGCAAGTCTCCGCAGTGGCTCTCGGTGCTTGGAGGGAAGGCTGTGATTTTGGGGCCCTGGAAGACCCCCAGGGGCTGAGGGTAGCAATGGGAATTGTCACGAAGTAGGGATGGAGCCTGTGTGCCATGTAAGTCAGGCTTATGTTCACTGTCCTCCAGGAGTATGATGTAGTAGATCAGAAAACTGACCCCTCAATCTGTAGGTCCAGGTCTGGTCCTCAGTCCAGCATGTAGAAGATGTTGCTAAGGAAGGGTACTGCTCAGATGCTCAGAGAGGACGCTGCTCAGATGCTCAGAGAGGACCCTGCTCAGATGCTCAGAGAGGACGCTGCTCAGATGCTCAGAGAGGACGCTGCTCAGATGCTGAGAGAGGACACTGCTCAGATGCTCAGAGAGGACACTGCTCAGATGCTGAGAGAGGACACTGCTCAGATGCTCAGAGAAGACACTGCTCAGATGCTCAGAGAGGACGCTGCTCAGATGCTCAGAGAGGACGCTGCTCAGATGCTGAGAGAGGACGCTGCTCAGATGCTGAGAGAGGACGCTGCTCAGATGCTGAGAGAGGACGCTGCTCAGATGCTCAGAGAGGACACTGCTCAGATGCTGAGAGAGGACACTGCTCAGATGCTCAGAGAGGACGCTGCTCAGATGCTCAGAGAGGACCCTGCTCAGATGCTGAGAGAGGACACTGCTCAGATGCTGAGAGAGGACACTGCTCAGATGCTCAGAGAGGACACTGCTCAGATGCTCAGAGAAGACACTGCTCAGATGCTCAGAGAGGACGCTGCTCAGATGCTCAGAGAGGACACTGCTCAGATGCTCAGAGAGGACACTGCTCAGATGCTCAGAGAGGACGCTGCTCAGATGCTCAGAGAGGACGCTGCTCAGATGCTCAGAGAGGACGCTGCTCAGATGCTGAGAGAGGACACTGCTCAGATGCTCAGAGAAGACACTGCTCAGATGCTCAGAGAGGACGCTGCTCAGATGCTCAGAGAGGACACTGCTCAGATGCTCAGAGAGGACACTGCTCAGATGCTCAGAGAGGACGCTGCTCAGATGCTGAGAGAGGACGCTGCTCAGATGCTGAGAGAGGACGCTGCTCAGATGCTGAGAGAGGACACTGCTCAGATGCTCAGAGAGGACACTGCTCAGATGCTGAGAGAGGACACTGCTCAGATGCTGAGAGAGGACACTGCTCAGATGCTGAGAGAGGACGCTGCTCAGATGCTCAGAGAGGACACTGCTCAGATGCTCAGAGAGGACACTGCTCAGATGCTCAGATGCTCAGAGAGGACACTGTTCAGATGCTCAGAGGGGACACTGCTCAGATGCTCAGAGAGGACGCTGCTCAGATGCTCAGAGAGGACACTGCTCAGATGCTCAGAGAGGACGCTGCTCAGATGCTCAGAGAGAACACTGCTCAGATGCTCAGAGAGGACGCTGCTCACATGCTCAGAGAGGACACTGCTCAGATGTTCAGATGCTCAGAGAGGACGCTGCTCAGATGCTCAGAGAGGACACTGCTCAGATGTTCAGATGCTCAGAGAGGACACTGTTCAGATGCTCAGAGGGGACGCTGCCCAGATGCTGTTGTGGCAGTTTCTCCCACATGGCTGATGTGGTTGTACTTTCCATAGCACTGGGGTTGGAGGTGAGGAGAGAAGATGAAGTTATGTCTGGGCTTGGACTCAGCCTCCAGATAGGGGTTGGCATCGTTTCATAGGGTAGCGGGACTGGAGGGACAGGACTGGGAGAATGAGGTGAATCTGACACAAAGCAAGTTGTGCCTGCTGTCCTCTGGGTTAGCTATAGCGTCCAAACAGAGGTCTGGAACCTAGAAGTGTGGCCTCATTGGGCCTCCTGAGCAGGTGTAGAAGTCACAGAAGCAGGTGTGAGTGCAGAGCTTGGGTAAATGTGAAGATGGTGTTGGGGCGGAGTCCTGTCTACCATTCTGCCTGGCCCCAACAGGTACTGGAACTCCCTGAGGAACCTGGTGGTGTCCCTGCTCAACTCCATGAAGTCTATTGTCAGCCTGCTCTTCCTGCTCTTCCTCTTCATTGTGGTCTTCGCTCTGCTGGGGATGCAGCTGTTTGGGGGCCAGTGAGTGGTACAGGAGAGCAGGGAGCTGAGGGAGGCTGAGGGGAGCTCAGGGGGCTGAGGGGGGCTGAGGGGGAGCTGAGGGGGGCTAAGGGGAGCTCGGGGGCTGAGGGGGGATGAGGGGGGGCTAAGGGGAGCTCAGGGGGGCTGAGGGAGGCTGCGGGGGGCTGAGGGGGAGCTAAGGGGAGCTCAGGGGGGCTGAGGGGGCTATGGGGGGCTGAGGGGGAGCTGAGGGGGGCTAAGGGGAGCTCAGGGGGGCTGAGGGAGGCTGCGGGGGGCTGAGGGGGAGCTCAGGGGGGCTGAGGGGGCTATGGGGGCTGAGGGGGAGCTGAGGGGGGCTAAGGGGAGCTCAGGGGGGCTGAGGGGAGCTGAAGGGGGGCTGAGGGGAGCTGAGGGGGGCTAAGAGGGGCTGAAGGGGGCTAAGAGGGGCTGAGGGGCATTGAGGGGGCCTGAGGGGGGGGGGCTGAAGGGGGCTGAGGGGGCTGAGAGGGGCTGAGGGGGGCTGAGGGGGGCTGAGGGGAGCTCAGGGGGGCTGAGGGGGGCCGCGGGGGGAACTGAGGAGGGGCTGAGGGGAGCTCAGGGGGGGCTAAGAGGGGCTGAGGGGTATTGAAGGAGCCTGAGGGGGGGGCTGAAGGGGGCTGAGAGGAGCTGAAGGGGGCTGAGAGGGGCTGAGTGGGGCTGAGAGGGGCTGAGTGGGGTTGAGGGGGGCTGAGGGGAGCTCAGGGGGGCTAAGAGGGGCTGAGGGGCGTTGAGGGGGCCTGAGGGGTGGCTGAAGGGGGCTGAGAGGGGCTGAGTGGGGCTGAAGGGGGCTGAGAGGGGCTGAGTGGGGTTGAGGAGGGGCTGAGTGGGGCTGAGGGGGGCTGAGTGGGGTTGAGGAGGGGCTGAGGGGGGCTGAGGGGAGCTCAGGGGGGCTAAGAGGGGCTGAGGGGCGTTGAGGGGGCCTGAGGGGTGGCTGAAGGGGGCTGAGAGGGGCTGAGTGGGGCTGAAGGGGGCTGAGAGGGGCTGAGAAGGGCTGAGGGGGGCTGGGGGGGGTCAATGAGTAGTACAGGAGAGCGAGGACCTGAGGGGAGCTGAGGGGCAAGACAGAGCTTTACAGCTGGGGCTGCCCCCTGCCTCTTCCTCCTGCCTTCCTGAAGGTCCTTGAAAAGGGGGCTCTGAGATGCCAACCATGTTAGCTGGAATGGGCATACTGGTGCTGGGGTGGGTGGGGGCTGGAATGGGCATACTGGTGCTGGGGTGGGTGGGGGCTGGAATGGGCATATTGGGGGTGGGTGGGGGCTGGAATGGGCGTATTGGGGGTGGGTGGGGGCTGGAATGGGCGTATTGGGGGTGGGTGGGGGCTGGAATGGGCGTATTGGGGGTGGGTGGGGGCTGGAATGGGCGTATTGGGGGTGGGTGGGGGCTGGAATGGGCGTATTGGGGGTGGGTGGGGGCTGGAATGGGCGTATTGGGGGTGGGTGGGGGCTGGAATGGGCGTATTGGGGGTGGGTGGGTGCTGGAATGGGCGTATTGGGGGTGGGTGGGGGCTGGAATGGGCGTATTGGGGGTGGGTGGGGGCTGGAATGGGCGTATTGGGGTGGGTGGGGGCTGGAATGGGTGTATTGGGGGTGGGTGGGGGCTGGAATGGGCGTATTGGGGTAGGTGGGGGCTGGAATGGGTGTATTGGGGTAGGTGGGGGCTGGTTCCTTCCAGTGGGGCTGCTTATTCCCAAGACTTACTGTTTTTCTTAGGTTCAACTTTCACGATGAGACTCCAACAACCAACTTTGACACCTTTCCAGCTGCCATCCTCACTGTCTTCCAGGTGAGCCTTCCTGTTCTCTGCCCAACTCCGGAGAAGACCTCCCTGCCAACTCCTTAGCCCTCAGCACACGCAGACGCCAAGCATTCAGACATACAGAATGGAGCACAAACCTAGACAGGGGAAGGCTGTGCTCTGACGGTCGCATAGGGCAAGTTCAGAGCAAGCTCACCAGAGACACAAGTGTCTGTCTGTCAGCCTAGGTTCTAGGCCGCCAATCTATCACTTCTCTTTTATCCACTGACAGCAAAACCACAAAGCTCTCCCTAAGTTTCCCTCAGTAGTATCCCAGGCCCCTGTGTGCCCTTTTTCTCTTTTGAAATACATGCCCACCACGGCTTCATAGGGAGCTGCCTTTTCTCGGACAGTTTCCTTTTGGGGATCTTGGCTGGGCACTTTGTGCTTTTACAGGGCTGTGCTGCCAGGGCTAGCCTGACCGATCAGGTAATGCTTTGCATTTCTGCTTCATGAAACACCTTGTCTGAGGCTGAGGGCCAAGGGGTAGGAAAGGCCTTTGTGCTCTCTTCTCTCGAAGGGAGGGACTTGTTCAGCCAGAAGTCCAAACTGAACTGGATGAATGGCCGGGAGAATAGTTCAGCCCCAACGATGTGCACACATGCGCTAGTGAGTGTCGCCTTCCCTTGCCTTTCCCCTGTCCCCCCTGGTAGAGTCTCTGTGGTCATCAGCTCTGTCTCTGCAGGCAGGCTCTGCTCTTCCTATCTACATGGTCTAGGCTTATGGCTTGTTTCTCTTGGCCTCAACCTTTGGAGCATCTGCCTTTTTTTTTCCTGCCTCAGACTCCAGTCAGCCCACCACATTCCCCCTTTTTCCCATTGGTGCAGAGAAAGCTCTGTTGATCATCAGGTTGGTGGCTTGCAGAATTCAAGCCTTTAGTGGGCGATAGGACCTCTGGAGACATATGGACACGTTCCATCCCAAGACCTGGCAGAGAGTGTTTTACCTGCCTGAGGAGCGGGTCTGAGCAGGTCTTTGTGACGGGGAGGGTTCTGTGGCCTGCAGGGCCAGGGAAGGGAAATTGGTAGGAACATGTTCTGGGCCCTGACACATGCATGGTGATGAAAGTTGGGGTCTAGGGATTGGGCCAGGTTGGAAGGCCCGGTAAGTGGACCCGTGGTTCTAGAGGGAGTTGATGGGCTGCTCATTAGACTGTTTTCTGTATATGTTACCAGGAAGGGCTTGAGCATTGTGAGGAGGCCACAGGATAAAGTCTGACTAGATTTTCTATACCCTCCACTGTGAACACAGCAACAGGATAATAGTAACTCAGCATGCTGAGCAGAGTCTCTGGCAACCGGAAATGGAACAGACCCACACAGTAGGTGACAGAAGAGGCTTGGGCACTGGGGCACAACCTGAAAAGAGGCTGGTTGTCCACATTCCGTGGCCTCAGAGGCATGCATACACAGATCTGCTGCTCTGAGCTCTGGGGAAGGCACTGAGCCCTTGAATTGAGGGTGAGGAGAGAGGGAGGAGACTGGAAAGGCAGCTGGTGCAGGACCAGTCCCAATGTTGGTCAGGCCTTGGAGTGGACTGACTGCTGAAAGTACTGCTAGTCCTCTTGCATAGAAAAATGATGATTGAAAGCCGGGCGCTGGTGGCTCACTCCTGTAATCCTAGCTACTCAGGAGGCTGAGATCTGAGGATCCCGGTTCAAAGCCAGCCCGGGTAGGAGAGACCGTGAAACTCCTATCTCCAATAAACCACCAGAAAACCAGAAGTGGCACTATAGCTCAAGTGGTAGAGCCCTCATCTTGAGCTGAAGAGCTGAGGGACAGCACCCAGGCCCAGAGTTCAAGCCCCACGGCCGACAAAAAAAAAAAGAAAAGAAAAATGATGATTGAGAAGAAAATCTACATTGACTGGAGAAGAAATAGAGACCTGGGCTACGTAGGAGGCTGAAGATTGAAAACAAAATAAAAAACAAAAACCCCACATAATAAAACTCAAGTGCAGACAATTTATAAGTAAATTCTCTATTACTTATTTCCTGGCAACACTGGAGTTTGAACTGAGCACCTGAACTTGTTCTGCTTGCTTGCCCAGCTAGTGTTTTACTTATTGAATCACATCCCCAGCCCATAGGTCCTGCATTTTTTGCCTGAGGTTGGCCTTGGAAGGCTGTCCTCCCACTCTGCCCTCTATAGCTAGGATTGCAGGCAGGTGTCATCAGTGTCCATCTTGTTTGTCAAGGTAAGGTCTCACTAACTTTTGCTTATACTGGCCTCAAACACCTTTTACTTTCTATGTAGCTGAGACTTCAGGCATGAGCCACCATGCTTGGCCTCTTCTAAGTGTTTAAGAAGTTATTCCAGGGAGGGAAAAACGGGGAGAGAATGAGGGAAGGGGTGATATTACCCTAAAAGAAATGTATTCATGGGGGCTGGGAAAGTGGCTCAGTGGTAGAGCGCTTGCCTTGCATGCCTGAGGCCCTGGGTTCGATTCCTCAGCACCACATAAGCAAAAAGAAAAAAGCTGGAAGTGGCGCTGTGGCTCAAGTGGTAGAGCGCTAGCCTAGAGCTGAAGAGCTGAGGGACAGCGCCCAGGCCCAGAGCTCAGGTCCCACGACCGGACTCCTCCCCCCCCCCCAAAAAAAAAAAAAAGAAATGTACTCTTTACCTGACTTATGAAACTGTAACCCCTTTGTACCTCACCTTTATAATAACAATAAAAATAAAGTTATTCCAATTTTACATAGACAACTTCAGAGAGTATAAAGGGAGAGATCCCTACTTGTTTTTATAAACTAAACAGTGACCAAAAGAAAGCTGATATAGTAATACTAATATCAATCCAAACAGAATAATCAGGAGAGAATAATCACAATTATAAAGAACACGATATTAGAAAGGGTATAAAAGAGTTTATGAACACTGAACATGAACCAACTGATATAGAAGTCACATTCAGAAAGTAGTGAATAGAATATTCATTATCTGGGGGTGTATAGAACATTTAATGTTTGTTATATCATGCAGGAAATTCTTCCAAATAGTGAATAATTGTTCTCCTTTAGAGACATGCTTGGCCTATTTAATTAAATTGACAATTAAGAAAACCCCTATTCTTCCCATTGTAAGTGGAAGAATTATGGTATACAGGAAATCACAACAGAAACTTGGTACTACCTGAAAGGTAGTATCAAAGCTTTTGGGGTAGAGTTGAGGCAATACTTAAAGCTAAGTTTATATATTTTTTTATTTTTATTTTTTGGTCAGTCACGGTGCTTGCACTCAGGGTGTGGGCTTTGTCCTTGACCTTTTTTGCTCAAGGCTAGTGTTCTACCACTTTGAGTCAAGTGCCACTTCCAGTTTTTAGTGGTTAATTGGAGATAAAAGTCTCACATAGCCGGGTGCCAGTAGCTGACGCCTGTAATCCTAGCTACTCAGGAGGCTGAGATCTGAGGATCGCGGTTCAAAGCCAGCCCAGGCAGGAAAGTCTGTGAGACTTTTATCTCCAATAAACCATTAGAAAACCAGAAGTGGTGCTGTGGCTCAAGCGGTAGAGCATTTGTCTTGAGCTGAAGAGGGCAGGGACAGCACTCAAGCCCAGAGTTCAAGCCCCACGACTGACCAAAAAAAAAAAAAAGTGTCATGGACTTTCCTGCCCTGGCTAGCTTCGAACTGTGATCCTCAGATCTCAGCATCCCCAGTAGCTAGGATTACAGGCATGAGCCACTGGTGCCCTGCAGTTTATAATCTTAAATGCAATTTTAAGAATAAAAGCTAAAAATAACAAGTTATATATTCTAACCTATAGGAAATCTTAGAACAAGTTTTTTTCTTCAGTTATTTTTTTTTTTAGTCAGATACCTATGTTTTTATGGCATCAATTTGAAAACTTAGATGAAGCTTGCATTTTTACAGGAAAACATAATTTTTAAATTAGCTTAAGAAGAAAAATGATGTTTTATAGCCTTTAAGAAGTTGAATGAATAGTCAGAATTTTCTTCTTTTCTTCCTTCTTCTGATGCTTATAGATAGGGTTTATCTAGCTTTGAAGGTGTAGAAGTTCATGTGCAAGAACAGCCAAGACAACTCAGAAAGTGTTTGCTCTACCAAGTATCACTATTTCTAAGTAGGCTGCAGTCATAATGATAATGTGGTATACATAAAGACAAGTGTCAAAACACAGACTGAAGTGACCAGAAGTGCTCAGACACCGAGAGCAGTTGGTTATATGAGAAGGACAACATTATAACCAATGAAGGAAGGGTGAAGGACTCAAAAATGCACATCTGGGAAAAGTGGGTTTTCTATGGAAACCCATAAATCCCCATAAATAACACACAGAACTCCTCTGGCTTCGAAACCTAGGTGTGAAAGAAATTGTACTTGAAAGCTCTTCAAGGAAAATAACTTCATGATATTGGGGTAGAATTGAATTTGTTGAAGTACGGGAAGGCAGAAACTATAAAGGAAGAGAATGATGCACTTGACTGCATTAGGCTTCTTTACAATGCCAATAATAAAGGGAGGTATTTTCAATAGTGCCGAGTGTGCAAGGAGATCTCATAGGCCAGTAGGAAAGAAGATGTGCCAATAGAAACGTGCACCAAGGACAGAAAGAAAGGGTAGGGAGAGAGCTCACACCTTATCAGACCAGGAACTGAAGATGTTATCGTGTATTAACAAAATAAACTGAAGCTATGGTACTGAGTGAAAACAAGGCGAGGAATGATGTGTGTTCTGATGCCTTCCTGTGCATGTCTAGCACACATACTAAATTCTGTTTGTACATGTTTAGTGGAGCTGAGCACAGTACTTCACACCTATAATTTTAGTGACTCAGGAGGCTGAGATTTGAAGATAACAGTTCAAAGCCAGCCTGGGTAGGAAAGTCTTTGAGACTTATCTCCAGTTAACGAATAGAAAGCCAGAAATGGAGATTTGGCTCAAGTGGTAGAGTACCAGCTTCGAGCAAAAAAGCCATGTGAGAACATGAGGCCCTGAGATCAAGTCCTAATCCTATCATTAAAAAAAAATCCCCAAACCACCCCCCTCCCCAACAACAACAACAACAACAAAAGAAATAGCAGCCACAAAACCCAGATGGATTGCATAACCAGTAAAAACTTGGGTCCATCATTGGGCTTGCTTGTAGGGTTTGGCTGTGGCAGTTGGTGAAAATGTTAGCAGGTTCCATTTTAGGTAGTGGACACGATGAGTGTTATTTTATCCTCTTGTACTTAAACAGTCGGGAGATACAGCTTTACTGATGGATGAGGACTGGATTTGACCTAGCTGCGAGGGTGGACTTACTTGGCTAAGGTGGCAGGAAGCTGGGTATTGGAAGGTCCAACTTCTCTGCTGTGGTCTGGAGCTGCTGGTTCCCTTTTCTGACTCTTGGTTTCCTCAGTGTGGAAACTGTTACAATCAGCTCAGACCTTGGAGATGCTCTGCCACAGCCAGGTTCAGATGCCTGTGCCCACCATCTTTCTGGCCAGTTCTCAGTTCTCCTTTTAGAACTCCTTTTTTGGTTTTGCTGAAAACCTAGAACATGTTTGTCATTTATAACCTGACTCAGGTTATAGTCATGAGGTGTGTGTGTGTGTGTGTGTGCTAATGTGGATGTGTCCTGGTACACCCCAGTGAATGTGTGTGTATGTGGTGCCTTCGGGCACGATGCAGCTATGCCCTGTTCTGTTCTCTCCTCCCACAGATCCTGACTGGAGAGGACTGGAATGCGGTGATGTATCATGGGATCGAGTCGCAAGGTGGAGTCAGCAAAGGCATGTTCTCCTCCTTTTACTTCATTGTTCTGACACTGTTTGGAAACTGTATCCTTTTTGGATCTGAGTGTATGCCATGCTTTTTCACAGCCTCCTCTAGGAAGATAATGTCAGTTGTACCTTGTCCCAGCTGTCCTTGAGGTATTTTGGGCACCAGGTCTGGCAGTGCTGTTTGTGGGTATATCTAGAAGTAGAGTTGGACGGGCCAAATTGGTTCTAGGATCTAAGAAGTCTTGGGGACCTTGCAGGAATGTGGGCGCTTACGCAGGGCAGCAGGTTTTCCGTGTGTGTGTGTGTGTGTGTGTGTGTGTGTGTGTGTGTGTGTGTGTGTGTGTGTGTGTACATACATCAATCCTGGGTCTTGAACTTGGGGCCTGGGCACTGTTGAGTGTTTTTGCTCAAGGCTAGCACTTTACCACTTGAGCCACTTCCAGTGCTTTTTTTTTTTTTTTTTTCTGGTTAATTTGATGTAAGAATCTCATAAACTTTTCTGCCTGGGCTGGCTTTGAACCACAATCTGCAGACCTCAGCTTCCTGAATAGCTAGGATTACAGGTATAAGCCAATGGCTCCTGGCAGGTTTTCATTTTTATTAGATTGAACTGAGTAAGTTTCAGTACTGAGTACTGAAAAAAATTTCTCCCCTGCTGAAAATAAAGCTCTGAAAGAGCTGCAGAACAAAGCTCTTGCAGAGGATGGCCAGTGGCAGAAGCAGGCATATCCACAGGGCTCTGGAGGGTGGGTCTGAGAGGCCTGGGTAGGCCTCGAAGCCTATAGGCAGGACCCCAGGGGAGTTGTCATGGAAAGATGATTGGAGCCAAGTAGAGCTTAGAAGGGAGAATCGTGGGGCCTGACCGTTATGAGGGCCAACAGTCTGACTTTTTGTGGTTGTGGCTTCTTTTATATTTTTAATAGGAGCCTGGGCCCAGTCTCTGAGCTGTTTGTACAAGGTTAGCATTCTACAACTTTAGGTCACAACTCCACTTCTGGTTTCTGGGGGTCAATTAGAGATTATAGTCTCACTGACTTTCCTGCCCTGGCTGGCTTTCAACCACCAATCCTCAGATCTCAGCTTCCTGAACAGTTAGGATTACAGGTGTGAGCCACTTGTGCCTGGCTGGCTTCCCCCTTTCTAAAGCAGTACAGAGATCACTGGGATCAGGAAAGGGTGCAGGACTGGACACTGAGACCACTGTGTATATCCTGCTCACACCTGTTCCCCGGGGACACTGAGACCACTGTGCATACCCTGCTCACACCTCAGGACATGTTCAGGACACCGTGAGGAAGGGGTGCTCAGGAGTTTGTGATGGGACAAGAAGTGAAAGGAAAGGAGCAGGAAAGATATGGAGGTGTCTGTGAGCCTAGCCTTGGAGCTGTGGCCTGGGTGATGGCTGGATTTGTGTGTTTGTCTCCAGCTTTGTTAGGCTCTGTTCACCAGCTCTAGAAGGTGGTGGATCTCATCTGGGGCCTATGAAAGCAAAAGATGTTTGTTTCAAGGCTTCTTGTGCTGGCCATAGCATGGGAGAGATTGGGGTGGAGATCAGTGCCCTCTTTAGGAGGCAACAAATGGACCCAAGGGTCTACATGTTCATTAGGCGAGGTTGGGCTGCGACAGAACTGATTGATTAGACTGAGGGACTGTTGAGGACAGAGACCACCAAGCCCCTGCGTGGCTGGGGTATACCTGGGCCTACAGTGGTGCCTAGGAAGGGCAGGAGAGTGAAAACTAATCTAGGGAGATGGGGCCTCTGTCTCCCATGGGCAGCTTTGTATGACAGTGTGGAACAGTTAGGACCCTTTCCTTAGCTGGAACCGACCAGACACCCTGCTAAACGTCTTTCTGGCCATCGCTGTGGACAACCTAGCTAACGCTCAGGAGTTAACCAAGGTAGGTAAGAATATCACTTAAGCCTGGGTACCAGGAAGGATGAGGGGACAGTCCAGGTCACGCTAAATGAAGTTGCAGGGTCGTAGAGAAGGCCAGCTCCTGGGTTATGATCCATATGAACACTGTCCAGGGCTGTCTCCTCAAAGTCCTGAGCAAGCAGAGGTTAATCTGGGCTCAGGATATAGGGGGGTTGTATCTGCAGAAGCCCACAAGGTGTGGCCACGTCTGTAGACCCACATGTGGATGAGGCTCCCAGGGAGGTTTTGGCTGGACAGCAGGGTGGGGTGTGGGAAGCAGCACGTGCTGGCACTACTAGAGAGAGCGCAGACCAGGTAGAGCTCCCCCAGCAACAGAGGCAAGGGGCTCCACGGTACGCCGGTCACCGTAGGCACGTGATGCGTGCAGGGTCCCCACACAGACAAGAGGATGCCTGAGTTGAGCCCTGGAGTTGTGCTACTCTGAAAGGACAGTGGGAAGGGATGCTGTGCTGTGCTGTGCTCAGGTGCAAGGCTTGCTGGAGCCTGAGGAGCAGCCTGTGTCCCCGCCTCCACACACCCGCGCCACAGCAGGACAGCGACTTCTAGCAGAACATGGCAGGGACCATTTAGTATTTATCTTTCACTCCTGAGCGCAGTGGGAGGTTCAGTTATACACATCTCCCTCTGTGGTTTCCCTCCAGGGGACACAGCTCCCCACCCGGCCACTCTCATCTGAGCCCTGGGAGGCTGCACTGTCATGGCACCCCCAGGCTTGCGCTGTGACCCGAGCCCTGGCTCTAGCGTGGAGAGTGCTGCCACCTGGCAGTGGATGTGCTGCGCTACACTGTGCGCGTCCTCTGCACTTCGGCACTAAACGCCCGAGTGCTGTCCTGCTGCTGTCTCTGTCGCGTGTGTCTTTGTTTCCTTCTGTGTCTGTGTACTTCATGAAGCAATGGATCCTGGGCCCCAGAGCACAACTTGCTAGTTTTGCTTAGTGATCTGGGGCTGCTTGGGTCTGTCTTTATATCTGTTCCTTTTCCTGGATAGGTGTCTACACGTACACACATGAATTGTGTGTGTGTGTGTGTGTGTGTGTGTGTGTGTTTATACACACACATATCTCATCCTGTTGGCAGACAGCCATGTGGAACTTCACAGCTGCTGCTGGGCATGGGTGGGTGGTTGCCCTCTGGTGGGGTCCTGCAGAAGAGCTTGAAGGCAGCATATGATCCCACTGGGAAACGCCTGGTGGCATATCTGGGTCCTCCTGGGTCAGTACAGCAATAGGGTGCAGTGGTCCCCTCCTGCACAAAGTACTCCAAGAGAGCTGAGGGGTGGGAGGAGATACAGATTTGCTTTTTTTTTTTTTTTTTTGGGTCCAGTCGTGGGTGGGGCCTGAACTCTGGGCCTCAGCGCTGTCTCTCAGCTCTTCAGCTCAAGGCTAGCGCTCTACCACTTGAGCCACAGCGCCACTTCCAGCTTTTTTCTTTTTTGCTTATGTGGTGCTGAGGAATTGAACCCAGGGCCTCATGCATGCAAGGCAAGCGCTCTATCACCGAGACACCTTCCTAGCCCCACAGATTTGCTTTTGAGTAAATGCGAAGTACATAATATAAAGAGACAGAAATGTCCAGGCATCCAGTTTGCATTGGGCTGGCTCTCAGTAATACAATCAGTATACAGACACAGGCACATGTTTGAGAGTACTGAAACATGACATTTGGGGACTGTCACCTTTGTGTCACAGACATGGAAGTCAAGTCACTGAAGGGAGCCAGAGAGCTAGTGTGATGGGCCCCAGTTGGCCATGTCCCCCAGGGATTGGCTTCCCTGCCCCACAGTGCAAGGGCAGGAGGGGCAGAGGCTTTAGGAAGAAGAGCTAAGAGTGACTGCAGCACCCTGTGGTGACAGATGCTTCTGTTGTTCAAACAGGATGAAGAAGAGATGGAGGAAGCTGCCAATCAGAAGCTTGCTCTACAGAAGGCCAAAGAAGTGGCTGAAGTCAGTCCCATGTCTGCTGCCAACATTTCCATTGCCGCGTAAGGCCCTGGGGCAGAGCCTGAGGGTGGCATGGGCAGCAGCAGGGTCTCTGGCTGGCTATACCAGGGCCCTCCAGAGGCCTCCTCAGAGCACCTTTGTCTCGGCCAGGGCTTTTTGATGAAATAGACTTCCTCTGGAACTGTGTCAAGAGGAGCTGGAGAGAAAGGTTCATCCAGACAGGATCTGTAGCTTTCTCCCACCTGTGTGTGGGCAGGGGATGCCAAGCGCAGCTCCATATTGGATGAGATTGGCTGGGTCATCGTACTGGTCCCCGGATGGTCACAGGACAGCTCCAGAGCCCCTCTCCAGGTGAAACCCAGGAGTCATTTGTGAGCAGTCAGCACACTGGTTTTATATACAGCTTCAAAACCACGTCCTGTGAACCAAAACATCTTCTGGATGGCACCTTAGCCACCCAGAAAACTTCCTATTTCTTCCAGAAACATCTTTTCAAGTGATGAGCAAGGAAGGGTAGGTTTAGGGCAGCCCTCCCATCCAGCTGGGCCTCGGGCACAGTGTTGAAGCTTGTGTGTATGGTAAAGGACATTGAGAGATGTTAGCTCTGAACAGTTTAGTACATGGCTTGGTCAGTGGGCACTGTGAGAGCAGAAGTGTACCTTGGGCTGCCGGCTTTGTAGCCTCATGCCTGTGCTAACGTATGTTTTACCCAAGCTGCTGCTACAGGCTCTGCAGCTGATGGTGCCAGGCACAGCCAGAGGTTCACAAGGCTGGCATATGCTGTCTCTGCTAAGTGTGTGCCTTGGCACATGGATGTGTGTGTGAGGCATGCATGAGTTGATGGGTTGTGTGCATGGCACATAAGTGTGTGTGTGGTGTATGTAGTGGCCTTGTTTCTGCTTGGAGATATCCAGAGAGATGGCATTTGCAGAGGATCTAAACCAAGCAGAAAGTGTTGGCCTGGGAAGAATCAGCTGGAAGAGGTTGCAGCCCTGGGGAGGAGCCAGGCGGGCCAGGGATGTGGCAGCCTCAGCTGCTGCTGGAGGCTCAGCCCTCAATCCTGTTGTTCCGTTGTCTGGCAGTTGGTCAATTTACTTCAGTAGCTTGGTCCTGAGGTTGCTGTGACCTGGCAGATGCCCCTCTCCTATTCCTCTCATAAGCTCTGAAAACTTGTGTTAGTCTCTTGCAGAGAAGGTTGTAGGTGAGCATTTGGCTTGTTCTGCCTCACATGGAGCTGCAGTTTCTCTTTAGCACTTGGCTTTTCTGCTGTTCCAGGAGACGAGCTTTTTCCCTTGGCCTTTGTTGCCTCCAGGACTGCCACTCCTGAAGATGTGCAGGAGTGTATCCACTCCATTTGAGCCGAGGCCTCAGACAAGAGGATGTTAGGTTCTTTGGCACAGCCCAAGAGACTGTGAGACCACTGAAAAATGAGGTCCAGGCACTACAACCCCACTGCCATGGTCCTGTAGCACTGCGGTCCTGTGTGGAGACATTGTTGCAGGTGGAGGAGCCTCGGGCACCATGGTACTTGGCACTGGATGCTAACCTGAGCACTAGGGTGGTTTCTAGGTGGGGAACGTGCTTGTTTTCTCCTATAGATGTTCTACTGCATACAGGTCCACTCTAGAGCCACTGTCATAGTTGTTACACTCAGGAAGGGCAGTGGCCTACGTTAGCCGTTTGCTGTCACGTGAGTAGTGCCAGTGCCCTCTCTGATCGGTGAGGGCCATGCAGGCTCTGCCCGTGGGGTGCAGCTGTGGGTCTCTGTTCTATGTAATATACTTGGTATTGGTGTGGTTTGCCCACGGAGCCACCCTCCTAGGAGGAAGGGAGGACCCCCACATGGGGTGACACTTGTCCCCATGTGCCTGGTGTGATGTCAGGCCACTGCTCCGTCTGCTTGTTGTGGTTGTGCTGAGACCTTTGAGGGCTGACAGCTGTCTAGATGTTCATTTCTGTGGCCTGTGTTACGGGCTGAGGAGAACACTGCCTCCCACCCTAGAGCCCTGGCCCTGGTCCCCATAGCTGTGCCACCATGGCACCGTGGAAGCTCTCCCAGGATGTAGTGCAAGACCTCAAATGCTGAGCAGACCCTCGTCGTCCATGATGTTCGAGGCTCTTGGTGCTCTGGACAGCATAATGGTGTTGGCACTCTACCCACCCCAGCCGTTCCTTCAGGGTTTGGGAGTGGAAACACTAAGCCCAGTGCCATCTTCCTACTTCTGTCTGTTGTGGCATTCTTATCCTCACCCTGGCTTTTGAATGCCAGCACAAAATCATACACAATCTAATACTATCTCACACAGCCACGGTCTCATTCTTTTTTTGTTTTTATTTTTGTTTTTGTTTTTTTGTTGGTCGTGAGGCTTGAACTCTGGGCCTAGACGCTGTCCCTACACTCTTCAGCTCAAGGCGAGCACTCTACCACTTGAGCCACAGCACCACTTCAGTTTTCTAGTGGTTTATTGGAGATAAGAGTCTCACAGACTTTCCTGCCTGGGATGGCTTTGAACTGGGATCCTCAGTTCTCAGTCTCCTGAGTAGCTAGGATTACAGGTGTGAGCCACTGGCACTCGGCCAGTCTCATTCTTACTTAAATCTTTTCTTTTCTTTTGCTGGTCCTGGGGCTTGAAGTCAGGGCTGGGGTGCTGACCCTGAACCTATTTGTGCTCAAGATGAGCACTCTTACCACTTGAGCCACAGCACCACTTTTGGCATTTTTCTGAGTAGTTTATTGGAAATAAGAGTTTCATGGACTTTCCTGCCTGGACTGGCTCTGAACTGCGATCCTCAGATCTCAGCCTCCTGAGGAACTAGGATTAGAGGCGTGAGACATCAGCATCCAGCTCTCAGCCAAATCTTACATAAACACACTCTTATGCTTGCAATCTCACACAATCTTACGCTCACTTCCAACCTCATATCCTTAATCCATACTCACTCATTCTCACACTCACAATCTCACATTCCTTTCCAGAGTTACAGTTTTACACTCAGTCTCTCACACATACCCATACATTCACATGCATTCACAATCTTGCACACAGCATTTCATGCATCCTTATATACATCCACAGAAAGTCACACCCATACATTCATATATAACCTCACTGCTCACCACCAGACACAATCTCACAGTCACATCTACATACCACAGACAGTCACACCCATACATTCATATATAACCTCACTGCTCACCACCAGACACAATCTCACAGTCACATCTACATACCACAGACAGTCACACCCATACATTCATATATAACCTCACTGCTCACCACCAGACACAATCTCACAGTCACATCTACATACCACAGACAGTCACACCCATACATTCATATATAACCTCACTGCTCACCACCAGACACAATCTCACAGTCACATCTACATACCACAGACAGTCACACCCATACATTCATATATAACCTCACTGCTCACCACCAGACACAATCTCACAGTCACATCTACATACCACAGACAGTCACACCCATACATTCATATATAACCTCACTGCTCACCACCAGACACAATCTCACAGTCACATCTACATACCACAGACAGTCACACCCATACATTCATATATAACCTCACTGCTCACCACCAGACACAATCTCACAGTCACATCTACATACCACAGTTGTGTGCTCACCTGTGATCTCACATATTCACATACTCTTACACTCAGTCACAGTCTCTCAGAGATTCTGTTAAATACACTCACAGCCATATATAACACATCACATGTTAACACACACTCATCTGACATCACCCACATTCTCACACATATCTGTGTATAGTGGGGCTTATGGGACTCTGAGCTGCTCTGAACTCTTTACAGTTGTGCAGAGACCCCCTCAGCTTTGTGAAGAGGGCACTGGAAACCACTTGGCTCTCCTCGTGAAACCAATATGAAAAGAAAATGGCTGTAAAGAGTTTTGGCTTTTCTTGGTTGGGCTGGAAAAGGTTGCTGTGCAGTCACTTGGGAATGTCTGAGGTTCACCCAGAGGGAAGGTGGAATCAAATTTGCTCTTGAAGGATGTGCCAGAAGTAGTGGGACTTGAGCCTGGGAGCTGGGGTCAGGTGCTCACAGGGAGGACAGGTGGGGTAGGTGGCAGGACACTGGCCAGCACTGTAGGTAAGGGCACTGTTGTTTCCTGTACTTGTTGTGTGCATTCTGAGGCCAGGGACCAAAGTCCAGCCTGCCCAGGGATTGGGGGTGGGGGTGGGGGGCTGTTGGAATTGCAGAAAATCTAGCTTAGGGTCTTCCCAATTCTGCTCCCTCTCTAAGCAGTGTGACCTGAGCTGAGACTATGGATGGCACCTGAGAGAATTGTCTCATTTTCCAGCCAGTGTGGAGTGGGATTCACTCACTTTTCTATGCATAAGGAACTGGTTCTTACCTTATCTTTTGCCCCAGAGTCTTGGCCAGTGCCGATCTGACAGATGTGCACTGCAGCCTATGCCCACACTGACATGGTGCCTGAGTGTCACTAATGTCTCTTAGAAGTCCCCCTCTGGTTTTCTCACTCTTATTTATGTTTTGTTTCTTGCATGTGCAGTTTTGTAAAGCAAACTCGAGGTACTGTATCTCGCAGCTCATCTGTCTCCAGCGTAAACTCACCGTGAGTCACTCTGCTATGATTTCCATCCGTGGCTCCATAATGGCTATATGCACACACCTCCCCTCCACTCCTAACTGCTCTCCCACCTGAGTCATTCGCTTCATGGGTGGCCCCAGGCCTCTCTGGCCTTGGCTGGGGATGGTGGGCACACCAAAGCCTGCTCACAGGCCCAGCTCTTTCTGAGCTCAGCATTCCGCCTCCCTATCCTGGTCTCTGTCCACTTGCCTGCTCTGTTATGTGAAGTCATTCGTGTGTCAGATGCATCTGCTTCTCTGGGTGGGCAGGGTGCTCTGGGCTCAGGCCTCCTGTGGTTCCTGTGCAGCCAGGGCCTTGTGGATGGGGAAGGCAGAGAGAGTTCTCAGGAGACATTCAGGGGTTCTTCCTAGCCTCTTTTACTTGAGAGGAACATGTCCATGGTTTTCCTAGCATGAGCAGAGCTGCTAGAACTTGTGGTACATAAGCCAGGAGGGTCATGGTCTCCCCTGAGCACCTCCTTCTGGAGATGTGCTTTGGGGTGGCTTGTCCCCAGGAATCTTCCCTGGAGGATGGGTATGGTCACTGAGGCGGTCAAGTGCAGTGGAGCCCTCTGGTGGCATAGCTAGATGTCCCTTTCTGTTGTCCTTGCCTGCCTCATGCACCTCCTCAGCAGGAGCACAGAGCTAGCTCAGTCTTCCCGCCAGCACTGGCTGCTGCTGCTAGCTCACATGGTGAGAACGCATGTTGGGTCCTGACCACCTCACCCACATGGTAGAGATGAGGCATGGATGCCAGTGTGGGTTGGTGCACATCAGCGCTGCTTCTACACTGTTAGCCATAGTTGGCTGGCTGGCTCCATGCAGAGAACTCACAGCATGACCACAGACCTTTGAGATTTTCTGAGCCCTGTAGTTGTCCATAAGGCTTGAGTCACCCGGGTGAGATGTTCTGTCTCACGTGGCTAGGTTTGCACCTATACACTGGGGCCTGGACATCATGGGGGCAGCGCCTGTACGTGCCTCTTTAAGGACGTTGAGTAGAATTACAAGGCCTTGTGATGTAGGTCAGAGTAGCTTGTCTGTCATTCTCAGCTCTTGAATTGCTCAGAGGACAGGGGTGGAGTAAGAAGCCTGTGCTGGTAACACTGGGCAGAGGTCAGTGGGGTTTGTGTGCCAGAGAGAGCAAGACACAAGACCGGGGCAAGAAGAGGGTGCCTGAGATTCCCACAGGGAGGAGAAGCAGTTGCATGTGTTTACATCTAACCACGGAGTGCAGTGGTCCTTGCTGGGTTATGGGTAGATACTCACATGGTAGCTGATGATAGACATGATATCTGATGATATCAAGGCCCAGAGTGGCAGACAGACTCAGACTCCGAGCTATGGGCATGGGGGAGGAGTCACAGTGACTGACGTCAGTGGGCAGGCAGCCCTGGCACAGCTGTATCTTGCTCTGTGTGATAGTCATGAGAAGACCCTGCTAGCTCTATGGGGCTCTTAGCCCCATGGGCAAGCTGGCCTCTTCTGTACTCAAGGTGGTTCCTGGGGCAGAGAGCCTCATCTGGGGCAAAGCTCTGCCAGAAACTGCAGTATAGACCCATTCTGGCTGGTGTCTCAGGGCCTGAACTTCCAGCCACCACTACACACACATCCATTGTCTGTACTGCCCACTTTCCCAACAAAAAACTCTAATTCTGGCCCCAGGCAATGGCTTCATCTGAATGAACCACCTCCCTTTTCAGAGGCTTCTGGATGCGAGGCCAGAGATTGACCAGCTACCAGCCCTCCCAGGGCTCCTGTGCCTGGTGGCTTTCTTGCATTGCACTCATCCAGTGTTGTTGAAAGATGGGTCCAGACAGAAGTGGCGTGACCCTGTGGTCTGTTGGAGGGTACCCTGGGGAGTGCACCCTTGAGGCACAGTTTTGCTGCTTCAGGTGATAGGTGGTGACTGAGGTTGTGAAGCAGCAAATGCTCCTGGGTCACCCTGTCAACCCTTCCTGACCTCCCAAGTGAGGTGCAGGCTCTGTGCTCTTTTGCCTTCAGACTTGCAAGGTGATGTCCACTGGACCCAAACAGGATTTGCTGTCCACTTGTCTTGGACAGGCTACTTGAAAGAACTGGGTTGACCTTGTCCTTATAGGTGGTTGGCCTGGGCCTCTACAGATGCTTCTGGCCACCTGCTTTAGGGCAGATGGGGTCTGGTCAAGGTTGGTGTCTTTTTCAGGCACTTCTTCTCTTCTTCCCTGCATGCCTGTGATCCTGATTCCATTAGTGACTTATTGCAGACCCTAAACAAGTTGTCTTCTTTGTAGACCCAGCAGCATCTGCTGTGAGATGTCTTAGAGGTGGTTATAAGGGCTGGATTCAGGAGGCATGGATGGAGCCCAGAGTGCTGATGCTACTCCAAAGTTGTCCTGAAGGACAAGATTTTCCAGAGACTGGAGACAAGGGTCTAGCTGCACATGATATGGGACTTGGAGCACTTTGGTGGTCTCACTCAGCAAAGAGCCCAGAATGCAAGGGGTACCCTGAGCTGTTGGGAGGAGGGACAGGAGATGCCTGAACTAGCGAGGCTGTAGGGGAGACCCAAGCTTTCTGTAGCCTTTCAGTGCAGTCTGAGGTAGACCGCTGGCCACTCTGGGTACTGGAGTCCCAAGGGCCATGTCTCATTGTGCTACCGGTCCCACAGAGCCACGGGGAGGAAAGTACTGGTGGCCCAGGAAGACATGACTTCTGGGCTCCTGCTCACTGAACCCAGCAGCAAGCTTTCCAGTCAGGGCCAGACCACCTCTGGGAGTGGCTGAAGCTGTCTTTGCTCCCAGAGGGCCAGATGCTCATGTGGCTCCGTGTGTCCACACCTGCCTCTTCCTGGGCCTGCTTCTGGCTAGTAGCTTTCTTTCCTGGAGATGCCACAGGGAAACAGCTCTGCAGAAGTAGGCACCTCTGGGCGCTTGTCCGGCCTCTCCTGGGTCATGTCTGCTCTAGTGCTAAAACAAGGGCCCCCTCCCAGGGAGCCTCCTGGGCCCCCCTCCACGGGGTCCGTACCCTTCCTCCCTCCGCCCTGGTCTGTCTGACCGGCTGCTCATGTGTCCTGGAAGCCGTCTCCTACCTCTCCAGGGTGCCCACTCTTCCCCTGCCCTGGACGCTGGGACCTGCCCGGTGGCCTCCAGGGCCCCTTGGCAGCCCAGGGCCGCTGGTGCGCAGGGTCCTGAGGGTACTGGACCGCGTGCTCCCTGCTCCCCCTGGGCGTGCCCCTGACCCTGCGCGTGCCCCCTGACCCTCCCCGCGCGTGCCCCCCGCCTCCCCGCGCGTGCCCCCTGGCCCTGCGCGTGCCCCCTGACCCTGCGCGTGCCCCCTGACCCTCCCCGCGCGTGCCCCCGCCCCCCCCAGTGCATGCCCCCTGACCCTGCGCGTGCCCCCTGACCCTCCCCGCGCGTGCCCCCGCCCCCCCCAGTGCGTGCCCCCTGACCCTGCACGTGCCCCCTGACCCTGCGCATGACCCCTGACCCTCCCCGCGCGTGCCCCCGCCCCCCCCAGTGCATGCCCCCTGCCCCGTGCGTGCCCCCTACCCCCCTGGGCGTGCCCCCGCCCCCCCCAGCTCCTGCCCCCCTGACCCCGCGCGTGCCCCCTGCCCCCCGCGCGTGCCCCCTGCCCCGCGCGTGCCCCCTGGCCCCCCGCGTGCCCCCCCCCCCGCGCTTGCCCCCTGCCCCCCCGTGTGCCCCCTGCCCCCCATGTGCCCCCTGCCCCCCCGTGTGCCCCCTGCCCCCCGTGTGCCCCCTGCCCCCCGCGCGCGTCCACTGCCCCCCGTGTGCCCCCTGCCCCCCGCGCGCGTCCACTGCCCCCCGCGCTTGCCCCCTGCCCCCCGCACGTGCCCCCTGCCCCCCGCACGTGCCCCCTGCCCCCCGCGTGCCCCCTGCCCCCCGTGCCCCCTGCTCCCCCGCGCGCCCCCCTCACGGTGCGGGGCCGGTGGGCAGCGCTGCCTCTCCCCGCAGGCAGCAGAGCGCGGGCCGCGCGCGCTCGGTGTGGGAGCAGCGGGCCAGCCAGCTGCGGCTGCAGAACCTGCGCGCCAGCTGCGAGGCGCTCTACAGCGAGCTGGACCCCGAGGAGCGGCTGCGCTTCGCCTCCGCGCGCCGCCTGCGCCCCGACATGAAGACTCACCTGGACCGGCCGCTGGTGGTGGAGCCCGGCCGGGACGGGCCCCGCGGCCCCGCGGGGAGCAGGGCCCGGCCCGACGGCCCCGAGGCCGCCGCGGACCCGGACCCGCCGCGCCGACACCACCGGCACCGGGACCGGGAAAAGGCCCCGGGGCCCGCGGCGGGCGAGCCGGACCGGGTCGACGTCTCGAAGGCGGAGGGCGCCGAGGCGGCGCCGGCGCGGGAGGAGCCGGCGCGGGAGGAGCGCCCGCGCCCGCGCCGCAAGGAGGCGGCGGGCGGCCCCGAGGCGCCGCGGGGCGAGCGGGGCGAGCGGGGCCGCGGCCCGGGCCCCGACAGCGGCCGGCGCCACCACCGGCGCGGCTCCCCGGAGGAGGCCGCCGAGCGAGAGCCCCGGCGCCACCGCGCCCACCGGCACGGCCCGGACGCGGGCAAGGAGGGCGCGGCGCCCGCGGCCAAGAGCGAGCGGCGCCCGCGGCACCGCGGCCCGCGCGCCGGCGCCCGGGACGCGGAGAACGGCGAGGAGCCCGCGCGGCGGCACCGCGGGCGGCACCGGGCGCTGCCCGCGCCCGAGCCCCAGGAGCCGGGGGAGAAGGAGGCGGCCGAGAAGGAGGCGGAGAGCGCGGGAGGGGACAAGGAAGTCCGGAACCACCAGCCCAGGTATGGACACGCGGGAATGGCCCGGGGACCTGAGGGCCGGGGGACCTGAGGGCCGGGGGGGACGATCTGAGGGCCGGGGGACCTGAGGGCCGGGGGACCTGAGGGCCGGGGGACCTGAGGGCCGGGGGGACCTGAGGGCCGGGGAGATGATCTGAGGGCCGGGGGGAGGATCTGAGGGCCGGGAGATCTGAGGGCCGGGGGGAGGATCTGAGGGCCGGGAGATCTGAGGGCCGGGGGGACGATCTGAGGGCCGGGGGGAGGATCTGAGGGCCGGGAGATCTGAGGGCCGGGGGGACGATCTGAGGGCCGGGGGGACGATCTGAGGGCCGGGGGGACGATCTGAGGGCCGGGGGACCTGAGGGCCGGGGGGACCTGAGGGCCGGGGGACCTGAGGGCCGGGGGACCTGAGGGCCCGGGGGACGATCTGAGGGCCGGGGGGACGATCTGAGGGCCGGGGGGACCTGAGGGCCGGGGGACCTGAGGGACGGGGGGACCTGAGGGCCGGGGGACCTGAGGGCCGGGGGACCTGAGGGCCGGGGGGACCTGAGGGCCGGGGAGACGATCTGAGGGCCGGGGGGATGATCTGAGGGCCGGGAGATCTGAGGGCCGGGGGGAGGATCTGAGGGCCGGGGGACCTGAGGCCCGGGGGACCTGAGGGCCGGGGGGACGATCTGAGGGCCAGGGGATCTGAGGGCCAGGGGATCTGAGGGCCGGGAGGACGATCTGAGGGCCGGGGGATCTGAGGGCCGGGGGACCTGAGGGCCCAGGGGACGATCTGAGGGCCCGAGGATCTGAGGGCCCGGGGACCTGAGGGCCGGGGGATCTGAGGGCCGGGGGGACGATCTGAGGGCTGGGGGGATGATCTGAGGGCCGGGGGACCTGAGGGCCCGGGGGACGATCTGAGGGCCGGGGGGGACCTGAGGCCCGGGGGACCTGAGGGCCGGAGGGACGATCTGAGGGCCGGGGGGGACGATCTGAGGGCCGGGGGACCTGAGGATCGGGGAACCTGAGAGCCGGAGGATCTGAGGGCCGGGGGGATGATCTGAGGGCTGGGGGGATGATCTGAGGGCCGGGGGGATGATCTGAGGGCCGGGGCATCTGAGGGCCGGGGGGACAATCTGAGGGCCGGGGGACCTGTGGCCTGGGGGACCTGAGGGCTGGAGACCTGAGTATTGTGTGGGACCAGAGGGTTGAGGGGACCTGAGGGCCGGGGGGTCCTGAGGGTTGAGGGGTCCTGAGGGTTGAGGGGACCTGAGGGCCGGGGGGACCTGAGGGTCATGTGGGAACTGAGGGCCGGGGGGTCCTGAGGGTCATGTGGGACCTGAGGGCCGGGGGGGACCTGAGGGCCGTGCTAGTGTGGAGTCCTGAGTAGGTGGGCACATGGGGGTTGTGGGGACCTGGTTACTTTGGGAACTGGGTAGCTGGGGATCTGGGGACCTGGTGTCTTCATATGGGAGTCGTGGAGGGAAGGAGTTGGGCTGTTTGATGCTGGACCCTGATAACCTGGCTGTTAGAACAAGGTGATTCTGTTCTACCACCTGCTTCTGCCACTGGTCCCTTTCTGTCTTAGTAAAATGCTCAGAGGGACACGCAGCCGGTGAGTTCAGTGAATTTTAGCCATTAATCAAAGGCTCCCAGGGAAGGGGCTGAGAGCTTAGCTCAAAGCTGTTGTCAGCAAGTACAGGTGGCTCGTACCTATAGTCCTGGCTACTCAGGAGGCTGATATGGGTCTTGCAGTTTGGAGACAGCCCAAGAAAACAGTCTATGCAACTCCAGGAGTTCACCTGCAAAAAGTTGGAACTAGAGGCATATTGTAAAAGGTATAGCTTCAGCCATTAGTGAAAAGCCGAGTAGGAGGAGAGGATAAGGCCCTGAGTGCCAGCCCACACACATATCAGGACTGAGTGGCCTGAAGGGAAGGAAAATCTGGAAGTACTGTGGAAGAAGGAGGGCTGAAAAGCCTGAGGGGAGCCTGAAGAGGCTCTGGGCAGGGTGGAACAACTGAGGGGCCAGATGAGTGCAGAAAGGGACCCTAGGCCATCTACTTGCTCCCTGGCTCCAGACTGCAAGAGACATGGGGACTGAGGCCACAAGTCAACCAGGACAAGGAAGTCAGAGGATACCACTAGCACCAGCCCAACGGAGGCACTGTCTTTGTGTGCAGGGGTCTGTCTTGGGCCTGAGGCTTGGTGGTACAACAGGTCCAGATTTCTTGGGAAGTGTTGGGCTCCAGACCATTTCATTCTGCATTCAGTTCTGATCCACATGTCTACTGTGATGCCAACAACACCTGGTTCTGCCAGGGAATACAGATGAGTTAGCTCCCTGACTACCTTCTGGACATAAAGACACAAAAGTGTACAGGGCAACAGAAGCCAGTACAAAATGACAGAGTAGCAGAAGAGATAGTTGGGCTTTCCTTGGTCTGGGCAGAGGTAGAGGTTAAAGGAGTAGGTTTGTAGACTTGACAGTTTTGACATTGACTCAGACTGACATTTGTTTCCTGTTTCAGGGAGTCTCACTGTGGCCTTGAGGCCAGTGGGGTGACGAGCATGGGTCCTGTGCACACACTGCCCAGCACCTCTCTCCAGAAGGTGGAGGAACAGCCAGAGGATGTGGACAACCAGCGGAATGTCACTCGAATGGGTAGTCAACCCTCAGACCCTAGCACTACTGTGCACATCCCAGTGACATTGACAGGACCTCCTGGGGAGACTGCAGTGGCTCCCAGTGAGTACCTTCCTGTTCCAGTGGCACAGGCCCAGCTATACCATCTCTGTGGCTCCATGCAGCTGCTGGGGACCCAGCTTGTCTCTATGAATTGTGCTCCCAGCTGAAAAGAAAGTCCTTTGCTGTGAGCATTTGTCCCTTGGTGTCTCTTTGCCTTCTATTGACCCAGAGGCAACTGTAGGTTAAGCTCCATTTAACACACACACACACGGCTTTCAAGTGTCTTTGAGTTTCTAGCTACTTCCAGGCTGGGTGTGAGAGGACTGAAAATACAGTGGAGAGGGCCAATCTTGCCAGAAAGACAGACCACAGATGCAAAATGACATAACCCTTTATGGTTGAACAAAAGCCGCTAAAAACTGTGGCCGCGGTCTTAACTGGGACTGAGAGCTTATAGGGGGAGAGGTAGATCTCATAGCTTTCTCCCACTTGCTTATGTGTCCTTTTCCCAAGCTGCCTTCTTTCTTTCCACATGGGGAGATAAACCTGAGGGAGCAGGCAGTGAGGGCAAGGTGAACAAGCTGTGTAGTAGGCAAAGGCCTGCAAGTGACTAATGTGGCTCTCCTATAGTAGGGAAAGTGTGTGAACACAGAGACTCTATAGAGAAAACATTCCAGGAGGGATAGGATGGACCTCACAGAAGGCCATAAAGCACCGAGTTCAGGAGGAAACTGGCCAGCTTGATCAGGTGCCCTGCACATTATATCCCTGTTTGCAGATGTTGTTACACCATACGCATTCACATACCTTTCCTTCGTGTACTTTGTCTCTCACTGGGGCCCCAACCAGGCACAGTCCCAGGTGGACCAGGATGGTGGTGGCTGTGGCTGCTCACTCACTCTTCCCTTACTCTCAGTTTCCTCAAAAGAAAGATGATCCTGGTCCATTCTTGTTTCATTTTTCTGTTTTTCCAGCTTCCTCTGATTCTCTCTGGATTTGCCTGGCTTTTGTTCACAAGAGACCTTTGTTCCCTCAGCCCCTCATCCTTGCTGGCAACCACTCGTATTTTAACTGCTTCTCATTTTGCCTTTTCCAGAAACAACCTTTTCAGGATGGGTCTTTCACGTAGCGTATCACTTACTCCATGTCAGTAAGTTGTCTCATCAGCCATCCCTTTTCAGGACTAGATTACACGGTTATACAGATGGACCACTCACCTAGTGAAGGACATTGTTGTTGCTTCCATTTTTGGCAATTATAAATAGATATTCATGTTCAGGTTTTTTTTTTTGTTGTTGTTGTTGGTTTGTTTTTGGTCCTTGGGCTTGAACTCTGTACCTGGGCACCGTCCCTGAGCTCTTCAGCTCAAGACTAGTGCTCTACCATTTGAGCCACAGAGACACTTCTGGTTTTCTGGTAGTTAATTGGAGATAAGAGTCATGGACTTTCCTGTCTGGGCTGGCTTTGAACTGCAGTCCTCAAATCTCAGCCTCCTGATTAGCTAGGATTACAGGTGTGAGCCACTGTTGCCTAGCATGTTCAGGTTTTTTTGTGATCTGTTTACAACTAATTTGGGAAGTGAAAACTTGAGTCTGGCATCTTAGACCACTTGGCCATGCTGACATATTCTTTTTTTTTTTGGCAGTCATGGGGCTTGAACTCTGGGCAGGGTGCTGTCCCTGAGCTCTTCAGCTCAAAGCAAGTACTATACCACTTGAGCCACAGCACCACTTCCGGCTTTTTCTGTTTATGTGGTACTGAGGAATTGAACCCAGGGCTTCATGCATGCGAGGCAAGCACTGTACCACTGAGCTACATTCTTAGCCCTGCTGACGTGTTCTTTTTTTTTTTTTTTTTGGTCGGTCGTGGGCCTTGAACTCTGGGCCTGGGCGCTGTCCCTCAGCTCTTCAGCTCAAGGCGAGCGCTCTACCACTTGAGCTACAGCGTCACTTCCGGTTTTCTAGTAGTTTATTGGAGATAGGAGTCTCACGGTCTTTCCTGCCCGGGCTGGCTTTGAATTGCGATCCTCAGATCTCAGCCTCCTGAGTAGCTAGGATTACAGGCGTGAGCCACCAGCGCCCGGCTTTGCTGACATGTTCTATAGCTAGTTTGAGTAAACACTTGAGCAGTTGGTTATATGGTCAGATTCTCAGATCCCTCCCCCCCCCCTGCTGTCATCCGTCATAGGGCTTGAACTCTGGGCCTGGGCGCTGTTCCTCAGCTCTTTAGCTCAAGGCTAGCACTCTACCACTTGAGTCACAGCACCACTTCTGGTTTTCTGGTGGTTTATTGGAGATAAAAGTCTCATAGACTTTCCTGCTTGGGCTAGCTTTGAACCGTAATCCTCAGATCTTAGCCTCCTGAATAGCTAAGATTACAGGTGTGAGCCACCGATGCCCAGCTTTTTTTTTTTTTTTTTAAGAAACTGCCGATTGACGGGCTGGGAAGGTGGCTCAGTGGTAGAGCACTTGCCCTGCAAGCATGAGGCCCTGGGTTCGATTCCTCAGTACCACATAAACAGAAAAAGCTGGAAGTGGTGCTGTGGCTCAAGTGGTAGAGTGCTAGCCTTGAGCTGAAGAGCTGAGGGACAGCGCCAAGGCCCAGAGTTCAGGCCCCACTACCGGACCCCCCCAAAGAAAATAAATAAATAAAATTCTTTAAAAAAAAAGAAAGAAATTGCCGATTGAGCAACTATTGCTGTCTGAATGGTCAAGTAGCATAAAAATAACCCCTCCATCATCAAAAGTTGTAATTTTTAGATTGCACATAGTTTCTTGTCTTCAAAGATTTTTTTTTATCATATACGTGCTGAAAAACAGTAACTTTCTGAGAACCCATAAAAATATTCCTTGGATTGTTGGAACAAAAAAAACAAAATAAATTACCAATTGAACTAAAAAAAACAAAAAAAGAAATTGCCAAACTGTCTTCCAAAATGACTGCACCATTTTACATTCCCACAGTGACACCTGAGAAGTGGGGCTGCTGACCTCATCAGGAGCGCCTTGGTACTGGACATAGCACTAGTTACAGGTTCTAATGTTCTGCTGGGTTTCAGTCTTGCTTTGCATCCATCTTCCTTTCTATGCTCCTATTCTTCCATTTTGGAATTGGAATGTTTATTCAGTGTCATTATATTTTGGAAGTATGTAACTTTGTTTTAATTTTTACCATGGACTCATGGCTAAGAATTTGCTTTGGTTCTCAGAGGAAATTTTAAACTTGGGCTTTTGAATAATGCTGGGACTGTTAAGACTTTGTGGACTCCTGGAGATGGAGTAAATGGATTTAGCATTGTAAGATGGCTGTAGGACTTTGGGTATCAGAGTTTGAGTGTGAAATGTCCCTTAGAGAGAACAAAAAAAGAGATGAAATTTGAGACTGTAAATTTATGGCATTAAGCTTCCTGGTCTACAGAGATTCCTCCACCCCCAAATTATATATCTTCTATTTTTTTGAATCCTCAAATTTTGTATTAGTTTTAGTGCTTGTTCTCTCTTTTTACAAGTACATTATCAAAATTTCTACCCCTCCCCCCCCATTCTCACAAATCTAGTTCTCTTTTTTCCCAAGACTTAGGCCTCTCATTATTATTTATTTGTCTGGTTGCATTGACTGACACACTGTTGGGTAACACTGTAGTCAGTGGGTACCCATGCCTTGTTTGTAAGTAAGATTCTGGTTTGAGACATGTCTGGTGAAGGATGTCTAAACTGTGTGTAAAATCATGTTATAGTACCCAGGAATTCTGACTTTGTTCAACGTTTTTATTTGGCAACTATGTTGAATTCTCTGAAGGTATATTTAGCATCCACAGAGATCATATTTTTCTGTTGAATATGGAATTATATGGGCAAAAAATTCTTGATAAGGGGGCTGGAAGTTGGCTCAGTGGTAGAGTGCTTGCCTTGCATGTATGAGGCCCTGAGTTCGATTCCTCAGCACCACATAAGCAGAAAAAAGCCAGAAGTGGCGCTGTGGCTCAAGTGGTAGGGTGCTAGCCTTGAGCTGAAGAGCTGAGGGACAGGGCCCAGGCCCAGAGTTCAGCCCCCACGACCGAATAAAAAAAAAAATTCTTGATAAGGAAGCATTTTTGCAATCTTAGAATGAGTTCTTTATTATATTATTTTTTAGGCTGTTGGATTTTGTTTAATATTTTATGTAAGACTGTTAGGTTGATGTGTGTGTGTATACTGGGGCTTGAACTTATGGCCTGGGCATTGTCTCTTAGCTTTTTCTGTTCAAGACTATCATTCTGCCACTTGAACCACAGCTCCACTTCTGGCTTTATGATGGTTCATTGGAGATAAGTGTCTCAGAGACTTTAGTGCCTGGGATGGCTTTGAACTGTGATCCTCAAATCTGAGCCTCCTGAGTATCTAGAAGATTGATATTTTCTAAGTGTGGCGTTTTGATGCTGTTTTGTATTAGGGTTAAGAATTGCAAGGTTTAGATGTTAATGCTGTATAGTTAGTGTAAGGTATGTTAAATAGGTAGGTTTCATTAGGTAGCCAATGAAGAGAACACCATGTGGTATTCAGGCAGGAAAAGAAGTTTATTTACCAAACTGCTGCCTTACACGATGGAGAGGCATGACCGGAAGGGTTGACTTACCTGTAACGCTAACCCTACTCCCTTACCCCCCCCCCCACACACTTATCAAGAAGAGGTGTGGCCAGGTGGGGGAAAGGTGTGGCCACACTGGATCTGGATGTAATCTCAGGGCCTGGAACCCTCCTATGGTCAGATGGGAGGCATGACCAGAGACCGCCCAGGATGTGACCTAGCAGGAGGGGGAGGTTACTGCTTCCAGATGTGTCAGTTACCTAGGTAACACAGATTTTGGTCAGAAACTGACTAAGAGGTAGGGAGGTGAGGTGTCTGCACAGGGCCTGCATGGCCGGGGCAAACCACAGTTATCACTTGTATAACTTTACTATTCAATTCCTGAAAATCAGTTGTTTCAAATGAGACCTGTATTTTATATTTTACATTATATTGTATTATTTTCATAATGCTGGGGCTAGAAAACAGGAGAAAAACTTTCCTACTAAGCCATATTCTTGCCCTTTTGCACCATTTTAAACTTCAACAAAGTATATGTATCATGTCAACTTGAAATCTCAAGTTAATAAAATATAAATAAAGCATAATTAAACATAGGAAAGTCACAGCCTAGCACATTAGGACATAAAATCCTTAGCATCTTTTTTCATGATCACCATTAAAATAGCTGTTAATGAGCAACTTCTTTATTGAAATTTTATGCTTTTCAAAATGCCTATATATGTTTCTGAAAATCTACCAGCTGAATTGGGACTCTTGCCTGAGATTTTTTTTTTTCCTCCACATATTATTAAAACATTGTGTTAAGGTTGTAGGACATATACATTTTTCCCACATAAACATCATCAAGAAATCCAGTAACATTGACCGATAGAAATTTTTCCTAAGTCTGGGCATTATGGAACTTAGGGGTTCTGTCCTGGAAAGTTTTATTTATTTATTTTTGTCAGTCATGGGGCCTGAACCCTAGGCCTGGGCGCTGTCCCTCAGCTCTTCAGCTCAAGGCTAGCGCTCTACTACTTGGGCCACAACGCTGCTTCTAGCTTTTTCAGCTTTTATGGTGCTGAGGAATCGAACCCAGGGCCTCATGCATGCAAGGCAAGTACTCTACCACTGAGCCACCTTCCCAGCCTGGAAAGTTTTACTTGAATGAAGAACTATTCTGTGAGATGTACATGTTACTAGTTCATGGAAAGAATTAGGATGTTGGGGCTGGGAAGGTGGCTCAGTGGTAGAGCACTTGCCTTGCATGCTCGAGGCCCTGGGTTCGATTCCTCAGCACCACATAAGAAAAAAGCCGGAAGTGGTGCTGTGTGGCTCGAGTGGTAGAGCGCTAGCCTTGAGCTAAAGAGCTGAGGGACAGCGCCCAGGCCCAGAGTTCAGGCCCTACGACTGGACCCCCCCCCCCCCCCAAAAAAAAAAGAATTAGGATGTTTTCTGTGCTCTGGGACATTTCAAGTAGTATTAGAATTATTTGGTCTTTAAATATTTGGTAGAGGGGCTGGGAAGGTGGCTCAATGGTAGAGTGCTTGCCTTGCATGCACGAGGCCCTGGGTTCGATTCCTCAGTACCACATAAGAAAAAAGCCAGAAGTGGCGCTGTGGCTCAAGTGGTAGAGCGCTAGCCTTGAGCTGAAGACCTGAGGGACAGCGCCCAGGCCCAGAGTTCAGGCCCCACAACCGGACCCAAAAAAAAAAAAATATATATACATTTGGTAGAGTTCTCTTGTGAAATGGTCTATGTGTGGTCTATTTTTCTAGGGTAGTTCTTTGGATTTTGGTCTGTTTAAACATCATAGTCTCCTGCGATAGGACATTTTCCTCAGAATTATCCACTTGATCTTATTTTCATACACTTAAGTAAAGGAGTGGCTTTAGTTTTTTAATTTTGATTTTTCATTGTTATTATTAAGGTGATGTACAGAAGAGTTATAGTTACATAAGTCAGGTAATGAGTGCATGTCTTTTTGGACAGCATCACCCCTTCCCTCACTTTCTCCCAGTTTTTCCCTCCCACCCTGCACTGACAAGTTATATAGTTCATTTTCATGTCCAGTGAGTTCCATTGTTGCATTTTTCACCCTTTGTCCTTCCATTTCTGTGACTCCCCTTACACTCCCAAAGACATATAAACAAACCAGCAAAAAGAAATTGAAAAGAACAAAAAAGAAAAAAAACTCTTGTTTTCATTTTCTGGAGTTCATTTTGATAAATGCTATTTTTTATGATCAGATGCACATAGCCCTTATACCTTTCTGCCCTCTCTTAAGAGTGTCCTCCTTTGGTTTCACTGTATCTGAATGTTTAGAGACCTGCATAAGATATTATGCCCAGGTGTTTGGTTTGGTTTTTTTCTCCTGTAGTTTTTCTCTGGTTCAATGTTCTGTTCCTCTTGTCATTTTAAAAATCATATATGTGTATATTTATTTCCCCCTTTTTCTTAAGTAGTTAGTGGTTTATATGTTTTATAAAAATTTTTAATAAAATGAAAAATGGTATCTTAACTTATTCTAATATGGTTTGTTTTAAATATTTTGTCTTTATAACTTATTTCCTTTTTTTTTTTTTTTTGGTGCTGGTCCTGGAATGCTGTGTCTGTTTTTTTTGTTCAAGGTTGGTAGAAAAGAGTCTCATGGTCTTTCCTGCCTGGTCTAGCTCTGAACCACGATCCTCAGATCTCCAGAGTAGCTAGGATTATAAGTGTGAGCCACCAGCTTTTTTCCAAGTTTCTTTAGTTTCACTTTGTTCCTTTTCTAACTTTTTCAGTTGTATATTTTATTTTATTGTTTAATTCTTATCATATGAGTATATAAGGTTTGACTTTTCCTCTGAGTACTAATTAAAACTATACCTTATAGAGCTTGCATTTGATGTCTTCATTGTAATAAAATTATAATTAAATCACGTAACTTCCGCTTATATGTTCTCCAAGTCTATGCTTTTAGATTCCTTGGAATCTATAGAGAATAACCTGTGGATGAGCTGTTTCCTTTTTCCTTTTGTTTCTTCTTCTTTCTTCATGTCCTGGCTGTGGTATGTAGTGCTGTTAAAAGCTGTTCTAAAAACTGACACCCTAGTACTATCATGCAAGACTGACTTGATTTTTCACCATTTTTTGTGATGTCAGCTATAATTTGGCTTGTAGATTTTTTTATTTTTTTATTTATATTTTTTTGGGTCCGGTCATGGGGTCTGAACTCTGGGCCTGGGCGCTGTCCCGCAGCTCTTCAGCTCAAGGCTAGTGCTCTACCACTTGAGCCACAGCTCCACTTCCGGCTTTTTTCTTTTTGCTTATGTGGTGCTGAGGAATCGAACCCAGGGCCTCATGCATGCAAGGCAAGCGCTCTACCACTGAGCCACCTTCCCAGCCCTGTAGATTTTTTTAAATCAAGTTGAAGAAGTTCCTCCTTTATTTCTCTTTTTCCAAGAGTTTTTTTTTTTAAATTATCACAGTGGTTGTTTAGTTTTGTCAAGTTATTTTCTGTATCAAGATTTTTCTTCTGCTAATTATGATTGTTTATGTGGATCAATACTATCTTGGAGAGTTATCTCTAAAGTCATGAGATTATGTTGTTCTACAGAACAATACATAGTGGCTTGTCTTGTTTGGCTATCAGAGTAATATTTGATTGATAAAATGTTTTTAATGGAATTATTCCCTCTTCTATTACCCAGAAGAAATGGTGTTGGATTGGTGTTAATTTTCCTTTAAATGTTTAGTAATTTGCTGAGTGTGTGTGTGTGTGTGTGTGTGTGTGTGTGTGTGTGTGTGTGTGTGTGTGTGTGTGTGTTGGCACCATAGCTTGAACTCAGGGCTTTGTGCTTTTTCTCAGCTTTTTTGCTTATGACTAGACCTCACCAGTTGTGCCATATCTCCAGTCTGCTATTTTGTGCTCAATTGAAGGTAGCATTTTCTTAGACTTTCTTCTTGGGCTGGTTTCAAAGTGCAGTTCTCAGATCTCAGCCTCCTGAGTAGTTAGGATTGAGGGTGTGAAACACTAGCACCTAGTTATTTGGGGAATTTTTAAATAAAATATTAGCTTCTGTGCTTATAACCCTAGCACAGAGAAAGCTGAGGCAGGAGGATTAGGACTTAAAGGCCAGTGTGGATATAGAGTGAGACCCTGTCTCAAATAATTGTAATGATACAGTTAATAGTAATATTAGTAATAATAAATAAAAATAGTGCTCCAGAACTGCAGATATTCTGGTGAGGTTGAGTTCTTCATGATAGACTCAGGAAGTTGCTGGGCCTCATGTCCTAAGAAACACTTGCTTTTGATGATTACACTCAGTTGGCTAACCAATGATGATGAAGAGAAAGCTTTAATAGGTTTGAGGTCGTGGCTTAAGGGCTAGAATGGGTGACTAGCAAGTAATAGACTTTGAATTCAATCCCTAGTGCTGAAAAAAAAAATTAACAGTTCCAAGGTTGTGTTATCTATTTGTACTGTGTGAGTTATAGTTTATGCTTTTTGAGGAAGAGTGTGTTCATTGTATATACAGTTGTGTGCTTCCTCCTCATCCCACCGCTGGCTGTCTGCAGTCTGTAGTCACACCCCTCCTGGTCACACCCTGCTGTCTGCAGTCTGTAGTCACACCCCTCCTGGTCACACCCTGCTGTCTGCAGTCTGTAGTCACACCCCTCCTGGTCACGCCGTGCTGTCTGCAGTCTGTAGTCACACCCCTCCTGGTCACACCGTGCTGTCTGCTGTCTGTAGTCACACCCCTCCTGGTCACACCCTGCAGTCTGTAGTCACACCCCTCCTGGTCACACCCTGCTGTCTGCAGTCTGTAGTCACACCCCTCCTGGTCACACCCTGCAGTCTGCAGTCTGTAGTCACACCCCTCCTGGCCACACCCTGCAGTCTGTAGTCACACCCCTCCGGGTCACACCCTGCTGTCTGCAGTCTGTAGTCACACCCCTCCTGGTCACACCCTGCTGTCTGCAGTCTGTAGTCACACCCCTCCGGGCCACACCCTGCTGTCTGCAGTCTGTAGTCACACCCCTCCTGGTCACACCCTGCAGTCTGCAGTCTGTAGTCACACCCCTCCTGGTCACACCCTGCTGTCTGCAGTCTGTAGTCACACCCCTCCTGGTCACACCCTGCAGTCTGTAGTCACACCCCTCCTGGTCACACCCTGCAGTCTGCAGTCTGTAGTCACACCTCTCCTGGTCACACCCTGCTGTCTGCAGTCTGTAGTCACACCCCTCCTGGTCACACCCTGCAGTCTGTAGTCACACCTCTCCTGGTCACACCGTGCTGTCTGCAGTCTGTAGTCACACCCCTCCTGGTCACACCCTGCTGTCTGCTGTCTGTAGTCACACCCCTCCTGGTCACACCCTGCTGTCTGCTGTCTGTAGTCACACCCCTCCTGGTCACACCCTGCTGTCTGTAGTCACACCTCTCCTGGTCACACCCTGCTGTCTGCAGTCTGTAGTCACACCCCTCCTGGTCACACCCTGCTGTCTGTAGTCACACCCCTCCTGGTCACACCGTGCTGTCTGCAGTCTGTAGTCACACCCCTCCTGGTCACACCCTGCTGTCTGCTGTCTGTAGTCACACCCCTCCTGGCCACACCCTGCTGTCTGTAGTCACACCCCTCCTGGCCACACCCTGCAGTCTGTAGTCACACCCCTCCTGGTCACACCCTGCTGTCTGCAGTCTGTAGTCACACCCCTCCTGGTCACACCCTGCAGTCTGTAGTCACACCCCTCCTGGTCACACCCTGCAGTCTGTAGTCACACCCCTCCTGGTCACACCCTGCTGTCTGCAGTCTGCAGTCACACCCCTCCTGGTCACACCGTGCTGTCTGCAGTCTGTAGTCACACCCCTCCTGGTCACACCCTGCTGTCTGTAGTCACACCCCTCCTGGTCACACCCTGCTGTCTGCTGTCTGTAGTCACACCCCTCCGGGTCACACCCTGCTGTCTGCAGTCTGTAGTCACACCCCTCCTGGCCACACCCTGCTGTCTGCAGTCTGTAGTCACACCCCTCCTGGTCACACCCTGCTGTCTGCTGTCTGTAGTCACACCCCTCCTGGTCACACCCTGCTGTCTGTAGTCACACCCCTCCTGGTCACACCGTGCTGTCTGCAGTCTGTAGTCACACCCCTCCTGGTCACACCCTGCTGTCTGCTGTCTGTAGTCACACCCCTCCTGGTCACACCCTGCTGTCTGCTGTCTGTAGTCACACCCCTCCTGGCCACACCCTGCAGTCTGTAGTCTGTAGTCACACCTCTCCTGGTCACACCCTGCTGTCTGCTGTCTGTAGTCACACCCCTCCTGGCCACACCCTGCTGTCTGTAGTCACACCCCTCCTGGCCACACCCTGCAGTCTGTAGTCTGTAGTCACACCTCTCCTGGTCACACCCTGCTGTCTGCTGTCTGTAGTCACACCCCTCCTGGTCACACCGTGCTGTCTGCAGTCTGTAGTCACACCCCTCCTGGTCACACCCTGCTGTCTGCTGTCTGTAGTCACACCCCTCCTGGCCACACCCTGCTGTCTGTAGTCACACCCCTCCTGGCCACACCCTGCAGTCTGTAGTCTGTAGTCACACCTCTCCTGGTCACACCCTGCTGTCTGCTGTCTGTAGTCACACCCCTCCTGGTCACACCCTGCTGTCTGCAGTCTGTAGTCACACCCCTCCTGGTCACACCCTGCAGTCTGTAGTCACACCCCTCCTGGTCACACCCTGCTGTCTGCAGTCTGCAGTCACACCCCTCCTGGTCACACCGTGCTGTCTGCAGTCTGTAGTCACACCCCTCCTGGTCACACCCTGCAGTCTGTAGTCACACCCCTCCTGGTCACACCCTGCTGTCTGCAGTCTGCAGTCACACCCCTCCTGGTCACACCGTGCTGTCTGTAGTCACACCCCTCCTGGTCACACCCTGCTGTCTGCTGTCTGTAGTCACACCCCTCCTGGCCACACCCTGCTGTCTGCAGTCTGTAGTCACACCCCTCCTGGTCACACCCTGCTGTCTGCTGTCTGTAGTCACACCCCTCCTGGTCACACCGTACTGTCTGCAGTCTGTAGTCACACCCCTCCTGGTCACACCCTGCTGTCTGCAGTCTGTAGTCACACCCCTCCTGGTCACACCCTGCTGTCTGTAGTCACACCCCTCCTGGTCACACCCTGCAGTCTGCAGTCTGTAGTCACACCCCTCCTGGTCACACCCTGCTGTCTGCTGTCTGTAGTCACACCCCTCCTGGCCACACCCTGCTGTCTGCAGTCTGTAGTCACACCCCTCCTGGCCACACCCTGCTGTTTGTAGTCACACCCCTCCTGGCCACACGCTGCTGTCTGCAGTCTGTAGTCACACCCCTCCTGGTCACACCCTGCTGTCTGCTGTCTGTAGTCACACCCCTCCTGGTCATACCGTGCTGTCTGCAGTCTGTAGTCACACCCCTCCTGGTCACACCCTGCAGTCTGTAGTCTGTAGTCACACCCCTCCTGGTCACACCCTGCAGTCTGCAGTCTGTAGTCACACCCCTCCTGGTCACACCCTGCTGTCTGTAGTCACACCCCTCCTGGTCACACCCTGCTGTCTGTAGTCACACCCCTCCTGGTCACACCCTGCTGTCTGTAGTCACACCCCTCCTGGTCACACCCTGCTGTCTGCAGTCTGTAGTCACACCCCTCCTGGTCACACCCTGCTGTCTGCAGTCTGCAGTCACACCCCTCCTGGTCACACCGTGCTGTCTGCAGTCTGTAGTCACACCCCTCCTGGCCACACCCTGCTGTCTGTAGTCACACCCCTCCTGGTAACACCCTGCTGTCTGCTGTTTGTAGTCACAACCCTCCTGGCCACACCCTGCTGTCTGCAGTCTGTAGTCACACCCCTCCTGGCCACACCCTGCAGTCTGTAGTCACACCCCTCCTGGTCACACCCTGCTGTCTGCAGTCACACCCCTCCTGGTCACACCCTGCTGTCTGTAGTCACACCCCTCCTGGTCACACCCTGCTGTCTGCTGTCTGTAGTCACACCCCTCCTGGTCACACCCTGCTGTCTGTAGTCACACCCCTCCTGGTCACACCGTGCTGTCTGCAGTCTGTAGTCACACCCCTCCTGGTCACACCCTGCTGTCTGCTGTCTGTAGTCACACCCCTCCTGGTCACACCCTGCTGTCTGCAGTCACACCCCTCCTGGTCACACCCTGCAGTCTGTAGTCTGCAGTCACACCCCTCCTGGTCACACCCTGCTGTCTGCAGTCTGCAGTCACACCCCTCCTGGTCACACCCTGCAGTCTGCAGTTTGCAGTCACACCCCTCCTGGTCACACCCTGCTGTCTGCAGTCTGTAGTCACACCCCTCCTGGTCACACCCTGCTGTCTGCAGTCTGTAGTCACACCCCTCCTGGCCACACCCTGCTGTCTGCAGTCTGTAGTCACACCCCTCCTGGTCACACCGTGCTGTCTGCAGTCTGTAGTCACACCCCTCCTGGCCACACCCTGCTGTCTGCTGTCTGTAGTCACACCCCTCCTGGTCACACCCTGCTGTCTGTAGTCACACCCCTCCTGGTCACACCCTGCTGTCTGCAGTCTGTAGTCACACCCCTCCTGGCCACACCCTGCTGTCTGCAGTCTGTAGTCACACCCCTCCTGGTCACACCCTGCTGTCTGCAGTCTGTAGTCACACCCCTCCTGGTCACACCCTGCTGTCTGCTGTCTGTAGTCACACCCCTCCTGGTCACACCCTGCTGTCTGTAGTCACACCCCTCCTGGTCACACCCTGCTGTCTGCTGTCTGTAGTCACACCCCTCCTGGCCACACCCTGCTGTCTGCTGTCTGTAGTCACACCCCTCCTGGTCACACCCTGCTGTCTGCTGTCTGTAGTCACACCCCTCCTGGTCACACCGTGCTGTCTGCAGTCTGTAGTCACACCCCTCCTGGTCACACCCTGCTGTCTGCAGTCTGTAGTCACACCCCTCCTGGTCACACCCTGCTGTCTGTAGTCACACCCCTCCTGGTCACACCCTGCAGTCTGCAGTCTGTAGTCACACCCCTCCTGGTCACACCCTGCTGTCTGCTGTCTGTAGTCACACCCCTCCTGGCCACACCCTGCTGTCTGCAGTCTGTAGTCACACCCCTCCTGGCCACACCCTGCTGTTTGTAGTCACACCCCTCCTGGCCACACGCTGCTGTCTGCAGTCTGTAGTCACACCCCTCCTGGTCACACCCTGCTGTCTGCTGTCTGTAGTCACACCCCTCCTGGTCATACCGTGCTGTCTGCAGTCTGTAGTCACACCCCTCCTGGTCACACCCTGCAGTCTGTAGTCTGTAGTCACACCCCTCCTGGTCACACCCTGCAGTCTGCAGTCTGTAGTCACACCCCTCCTGGTCACACCCTGCTGTCTGTAGTCACACCCCTCCTGGTCACACCCTGCTGTCTGTAGTCACACCCCTCCTGGTCACACCCTGCTGTCTGCAGTCTGCAGTCACACCCCTCCTGGTCACACCCTGCTGTCTGCAGTCTGTAGTCACACCCCTCCTGGTCACACCCTGCTGTCTGCAGTCTGCAGTCACACCCCTCCTGGTCACACCGTGCTGTCTGCAGTCTGTAGTCACACCCCTCCTGGCCACACCCTGCTGTCTGTAGTCACACCCCTCCTGGTAACACCCTGCTGTCTGCTGTTTGTAGTCACAACCCTCCTGGCCACACCCTGCTGTCTGCAGTCTGTAGTCACACCCCTCCTGGCCACACCCTGCAGTCTGTAGTCACACCCCTCCTGGTCACACCCTGCTGTCTGCAGTCACACCCCTCCTGGTCACACCCTGCTGTCTGTAGTCACACCCCTCCTGGTCACACCCTGCTGTCTGCTGTCTGTAGTCACACCCCTCCTGGTCACACCCTGCTGTCTGCTGTCTGTAGTCACACCCCTCCTGGTCACACCGTGCTGTCTGCAGTCTGTAGTCACACCCCTCCTGGTCACACCCTGCTGTCTGCTGTCTGTAGTCACACCCCTCCTGGTCACACCCTGCTGTCTGCAGTCACACCCCTCCTGGTCACACCCTGCAGTCTGTAGTCTGCAGTCACACCCCTCCTGGTCACACCCTGCTGTCTGCAGTCTGCAGTCACACCCCTCCTGGTCACACCCTGCAGTCTGCAGTTTGCAGTCACACCCCTCCTGGTCACACCCTGCTGTCTGCAGTCTGTAGTCACACCCCTCCTGGTCACACCCTGCTGTCTGTAGTCACACCCCTCCTGGTCACACCCTGCTGTCTGCAGTCTGTAGTCACACCCCTCCTGGTCACACCCTGCTGTCTGCTGTCTGTAGTCACACCCCTCCTGGTCACACCCTGCTGTCTGTAGTCACACCCCTCCTGGCCACACCCTGCAGTCTGTAGTCTGCAGTCACACCCCTCCTGGTCACACCCTGCTGTCTGCAGTCTGTAGTCACACCCCTCCTGGTCACACCCTGCTGTCTGTAGTCACACCCCTCCGGGTCACACCCTGCTGTCTGCAGTCTGTAGTCACACCCCTCCTGGTCACACCCTGCTGTCTGCTGTCTGTAGTCACACCCCTCCTGGTCACACCCTGCTGTCTGCAGTCACACCCCTCCTGGTCACACCCTGCTGTCTGCTGTCTGTAGTCACACCCCTCCTGGTCACACCCTGCTGTCTGCAGTCACACCCCTCCTGGTCACACCCTGCTGTCTGCAGTCTGTAGTCACACCCCTCCTGGTCACACCCTGCTGTCTGCTGTCTGCAGTCACACCCCTCCTGGTCACACCCTGCTGTCTGCAGTCTGTAGTCACACCCCTCCTGGTCACACCCTGCTGTCTGTAGTCACACCCCTCCGGGTCACACCCTGCTGTCTGCAGTCTGTAGTCACACCCCTCCTGGTCACACCCTGCTGTCTGCTGTCTGTAGTCACACCTCTCCTGGTCACACCCTGCTGTCTGCAGTCTGTAGTCACACCCCTGGTCACACCCTGCTGTCTGCAGTCTGTAGTCACACCCCTCCTGGTCACACCCTGCTGTCTGCAGTCACACCCCTCCTGGTCACACCCTGCTGTCTGCAGTCTGTAGTCACACCCCTCCTGGTCACACCCTGCAGTCTGCTGTCTGTAGTCACACCGCTCCTGGTCACACCCTGCTGTCTGTAGTCACACCCCTCCTGGTCACACCCTGCAGTCTGCAATCTGTAGTCACACCCCTCCTGGCCACACCCTGCTGTCTGCAGTCTGTAGTCACACCCGTCCTGGTCACACCCTGCTGTCTGCAGTCACACCCCTCCTGGTCACACCCTGCAGTCTGCAATCTGTAGTCACACCCCTCCGGGTCATCACTCTTGTCAGTTTTGCTGAGTTTTTGTTGTTTAGATATTGGATTCTTGTTTCATTGACTCTTGCCTATTATTTTTATGTGCTAATTTGAATTCTTCTCTTCATTATTTTCCTCTTTCTGTTTGCTTTATGGTTGCCTTGCTTCTTTTTTTAAAGTTTCCTATGGTGGGTATGGGAACTTTGGTTATTAACTTAATGCTTTTTCCTCTTTCCTTCCTGCCTTCCTGCCTTCCTGCCTTCCTGCCTTCTTGCCTTCTTTCCTTCCTTTCTTTTTCTTTCTTTCCTTCTTTTTTTTTAATAGTTTGATATTTATTTAATCCATCACTGTAGGTAACAGTAGTCTCAGCATATTTATCAACAGTCTTGCTAACAGATGACATAAAGACAAAGTAAGCATTTTTCGTAAAAGAAATCTTAGTAGAATAACTGTCAGGGTAGGCATTTGATTATTGCTTCTGTGGACCTAGTTCAAGGCTCTTCCTTATTGATAGTTTTAGAACGTCTAGCTATATCCACTGTACATACATGTTTTCTCAGAGACCCCAGGTATACAAAGAATTAAGAATTAATAGCTGGTGGCAGAACAATATTCAGACTTTTTTGTCAGTCGTGGGCTTGGGTGCTGTCCCTCAGCTCTTCCTCTCAAGGCTAGTGCTCTACCGCTTGAGCCACCTCACCACTTCCGGTTTTCTAGTGGTTTATTGGAGATAAGCGTCTCACAGACTTTCCTGCCTGAGATGGCTTTGAACCTCCATCCTCAGATCTCAGCATCCTGAGTAGCTAGGCTTACAGGCATGAGCCACCGGCACCCGGCTTAGATATTTAAAAAAAAAATTATTGTAAAGATACTGTACCGTGTGGTTACAGTTATGTGAGTAAGATAATGAGTACATTTCCTCCCTTCTTTGTTTTTCCCCTACTATCCCTTCCCTCCCCAGCTCCTCCATCCTCCCAAGTTGTAAAGTTGGTTTTCAACATAGTGTCTTGTACTTCTCAATTTTTTTTTTTTTTTTCCTGTCCTGGGGCCTGAACTCTGGGCCTGGGTGCTGTCCCTTAGCTCTTCAGCTCAAGGCTAGCACTCACCACTCTACCACTGAACTATCTTGTATGTCTCATTGTTACAATGAATCAACCAGTATCCTTGTTTCAGCATTTTGTTATTTCCCTTCCCCTCCCCAAATTAGAAAAATGTATATACAAGATGCAGGGCACCAGCATCAAATACAGTGACAACAAGGGTTATACCATAGGTGGAAGAACACACAAAAGAATCACATAATACATTAAAAACAACAGCAACAAAGAAAAAACCTCTTTGTGTCCATATCTTGGGGTTCATTTTGGTTAGCATCATATTGTATGGTCATTTGTACAAAGATTTTGACCTTTTCTGCTTATCTGGTAAGATTATGTTAGATGTATACTAGTTATTGCAAATAAGGGAAACCATGGGACCTATGTTTCTTTGGATCTGGCTCACTTCACTTAATACAATTTTTTCCAAGTCTTTCCATTTTCTAACAAATGGGGCAGTGTCATTTTTTTCTGATGGAGGCATAGAATTCCATTATATACACACACACACACACACACACACACACACACACACACACACACCACATTTTCTTTATCCATTCATTTACTGAGGGACATCTGGGATGGTTCCATATCTTAGCTATGGTAAATAGTGTTGTGTGATAAGATATTTATAATCAAATTTGTAATAAAATTCCATTTTGATGTTACTTTACATATTACTAATTATATACTCTTTCATCTCAGATTTATATAACTTCATGTTTGACTTTATAAATAAAAGGTGTTTTTAATTTTAATGCAAACAGCACTACATGTTTCCTTCTTGGCACTGCTTCTAAAAATATTAAAATTTGTGCTATATTTTAATTTTTTCAGTTCTAGTTAAAAATTTTCCTTTGAGTTTTCCTCTTTGAGTGGTGGGTTAGTTAGAAGTATGTGGTTTATTTTAATTGGAGATTTTCCTGCTGCGTTCTATTATTGTCTCCTAGTTTGACTACTTTGTGGTTAGTAACCACACTCTGTATTATTATAGTTCTTTTAAGTTTGTTAAGGTTTGTTTTAAATCTCAGGATATGGCATAAGATATATATTCTGTGGGTGTTGGACGAGAACATGTGTTCTTCTGTAGTTGGGTAGAGGCTTGCCTTGTTCCATTCTAGGCTAGTTCTGTTCTGCTGATTGGTGTTATTTAAGTGCTTATTTTCTGTCTAGATTTATCAATTGTTGAGTAAGAGATGCTCAAGTCTCTAACTATAAATGTGTGTTTATCTCTTTCCTTTCAGTTGTTGCTTTATATATGTGCATTTATGTTGTATACAACAATAATATATGGTACCTACAATTACAGCTTCTGTGTCTTTTTAGTGGAATAATCTTATCATTGTCCCTTCTCTGGACCGTGTAATTTTCTTTCTGAATTTCATACTGTCTTATTAATATATTTACTCTTGCTTTTTATTAATACTTTCATGATATATCTTTTTTATATCTGATTTTCAGCCTAGTTATATAGATATATTTGAAGAAAGTTTTACTTGAGTTTTTTTTTTTTTAATCTTTTGTGGGGCTTGAACTCAGGCCTGGGCGCTGTCCCTCAGCTTTTCTAGTGCTCTACCATTTGAGCTATAGTGCTACCTCCATTTTCTGGTGGTTAATTGGAGATAAGAGTCTCAGGGACTTTCCTGCATGGGCTGGCTTTGAACTGTGATCCTCAGATCTCAGCCTCCTGAGTAGCTAGGATGACAGGTGTGAGCCACCGGCACTGGCTCTGAGTTGTGTTTTTATTTTTTTGGGGGGTTCCATCCTGGGGCCTGAACTCTGGGCCTGGGCGCTGTCCCTCAGCTCTTCAGCTCAAGGCTAGCACTCTACCACTTGAGCCATAGCTCCACTTCTGGCTTTTTTCTTTTTGCTTATGTGGTGCTGGGGAATCGAACCCAGGGCCTCAGGCATGCAAGGCAAGCGCTCTACCACTGAGCCACCTTCCCAGCCCTGAGTTGTGTTTTTAATTTGCTCTATCATCTCTGTCTTTTATTTAGCATAGAGATTTTAAGTTTAGTATAATTATTGATAGATTAGATCTTAAATTTATCCTATTTTTTTTCTGTTTGCACGATTCTTTTTGTTTCGTTCTCCTGCCTTTCTTGGGGAACGTAATTTGAACATAATTTAGAATTGAACATAGTTTAGAATTCCATTTTCATGTATTTATAGTACATTTGAGTATACCTCTAGTATAGACTTTTTAGTGTGTGTTTTAGATATTACATTATATTTACATAATTTACCCCATTTTATATCATTGCTTTATCATCTTATGTGAAGTATAAAACTTTACCTCTCTAAACATCCCTTTTTCCTTCCCCATTTATGATACAGTAGTCTTAAATATTCTGCATACATTTAGAATTATATCAGAGGTTTTATAAATTTTACTTCAACTATTAAACATAATTTAGAAAACTAAGAGGAGAAAGTGTGTTACCTTTACTCATATTTTTCTCCTATTGTTTTTCCTTCTTTCATGATATTCTGGTATTTCTTCTTTGTTTTATAAATTACTATTTGTAGGGAAGACATTCTTTAGCTATCCTCTAGAATAGGTCAGAAGTTGACAGACTCTCTGAGTTTTCTTTCATCTGAGAATGTCTGGATTTTTCCTTCTTTCCTAAAGATATTTTCACTGGGTATAGATTTCTGGGTTGACAGTTCTTTTTTTTTCAGCACTTGAGAAAAAAACTGTGTGCCTCTTCCTTTGACCTCCATGGTTTCTGATGAGATACCCACTGTCATTCGAATTGTTTTCTTCCTATAGGTAAGAAGTTGTTTCTCTCTTGATGTTTTCAGGTGTTTTTCATTGTCTCTGTATTTCAGAAGTTTGAATACAGTGTTTGTGAGTTTCAAGTTTATCCTCTTTGGGGTTTGCTCAACTTCTTGACTATGTAGGTTATATCTTGTACCAGATTTGGTAATATCTATTATGTCCTTGAGTGCTTCTTTAGCTCTGACTTTTCACCCTTTCTTTCCAGAAAGGACATGCCAAAGACTCCTGAGGTGATTGCTTTTTTCATTCTACTGTTCCTTTGTTGTTAAGATTGGGTTATTTTTGTTATTTTCCCATTCACTGATTGTTTTCCCTTTGCATTCCATTCTCCAGTTGAGCCCATCAATTAACTTTTAAGCCTCAGTTATTAAATTTTTGTTTAAAGATTTTATTTGGTTTGTCTTCTATTTCTTTCCTGAGCTTTGATTTGTTTCAAATGCATTTTCATTTTTCTGTGGAACATTTTTTGCGATGGCTTTTAAGGCTTTGTGAGATAATTCTACAATCTGTCATTCTACAATCTGTTTTATTGTCTTTTCTCATTGAAGTTGACTTTCTGGTTTGGGAGATCTCCTGCCACCACACACGTTCTGCCTACCCGGCACTGAGGATTCAACTCAGGGGCCTATTCAAAATTAGGTCTTGATTTATGTTTGGGCTGGGATATGCATCCCCATGTCACTGGAGATGATGAGTCTGAACCACTGTGCTCAGCCATTGTGCTCTACCTGTAGCTGGGATTACAGGTGCATTCAATCACACCCACCCCTGGTTGAGATGGAGCTTCACAGACTATTTTTTTTTTTTTTGGTCCTGGGGCCTGAACTCTGAGCCTTGGTGCTGTCCCTCAGCTCTTCAGCTTAAGGCTAGCGCTCTACCACTTGAGCCACTGCGCCACATCCGGCCTTTTCTGCTTATGTGGTGCTGAGGAATTGAACCCAGGGCATCATGCATTCAAGGCAAGCACTCTACCACTGAGCACTTTCCCAGCCCTCACAGACTACTTTTTTGCTTGGGCTAGCCTAAGTTACAATCCCTGGATTTCTGCCTCCTAAGTAGCTAGGATTATGCCTAAGCCACTTTGTCCAGCTACTCTTGATTTGGTTTTTTGGTTTGATGTCATCAGCCTATCATTCTTGTTTAAATTTTCTGTTCTGGCTCATCTGCAGTGATGCTCACCAGAGTGAGGGCTGGGTGGTGCCTTGCTGGTCTCAGGTGAGGTAGAAGAGCAGGTTTTAATTTGGCGTCCACAAAGCAATGGAAAGAGGTTTCCCATTACTGCTGGGCTAGAGTCTCAACTCTATACCAGGCCTCAATGGCTTATCATGATCTTTTGCCTTGACAGCTGCTTGTATAATTATGTTTAATTCATGTTGGATAGTTATGTAACTTTACCTTTGCTTTATAGTTTTTTGGTTTGGAATATTTTCCTTTGCTAAGTAATTTTTATCCTTATTTTCTGTTTTCTTCTTATGGGAACTTTGTATGGATATTGAATTCCTTTTTCAGGTAAACAAACTATTTTACATTTTCCTAGACCAAGAGCAAGAGTAAAATGTAATTTTTGTGGAGCACAGAATAGTTTTTGGGTAGTATGCTTGCTTTCTATTTCAGAGAACTCCTCTGTTAGTACAGTGAAATACACCTTCCTTTCCTGGATTTGGGGGAAGGCTCTCCTGGTTTTGTGTCTCTGATAATTACATGATCTTATCGCTGGCCCATAGTGCCGCTTATTTCCGGTGTTCCTCTTCCTCCTGACTCAGGGACTTTTCAAGCTTCTTCCTTGAACATACCCAGGTCAGATGATCTAGCAAGTATTTCTCTACTAAGACTGAAGTATTAAGGCTAAATATTTCTCGTATTGGTGGCCATATGCAGGTGCCATTCTCTACATCACCAGGACCAACCTTCTCTCCCACCACCTACTGTCCCTGCTTGGTTCTGCAGCTCTCATGTTTGTATTCTCACTTCACTTCCACGTAACTTTAAGCTCATGGCTTTCTCATCTCCAATATTCCAGAGATGTGGATGGTCAGTGGCTTATTTTTCCTTGTTGACCACATAGCTTATAGAGGTGCAAGAAGAAATGTCAGTGTAGGTGACTGCTGTGTCAGTGGACCAGCCTCTTTCTGTCCAGCTTTTTCTGAGTTTACAGTTGATAGCATATTACCTTTGTAATGTTCCTCCTTCCTCTTACTCTGATGAGCCTTTCTTCACTAAGGTTTGGTCTATTAAAAATTAGTTTCAACCTTTGTCTTTCTTGATCTTCTCCTTGTGTGTTTGTTCTCTTTTTTTAAATTTTGGCTCTTAGTATTCCTTTCTTTATTATTGTTATTATTAAGTAGTTGTACAAAGAGTTTGCAATTCTTTTTTCTCTTTTTTTTTTTGAGGTCTGAGGGCAGGGCTAGAACTCTTAACTGCTGTTTTTGCTCATTGGCTAGTATTCTACCAATTTTGCCACACCTCCAACTCCTTGGGTTCTTCCTTTTTTTTCCTTTCTTTTTCTTTTCTTTAGGGTTCACAATTCTGAAAGCACTAACCCAGAAAACCACTCAGATACACAGTCACGTAGAAGAAAGAAGAGTTTAATGTCAGCTAGAGGCTGACAGGCTATCTCTTGAGAGTAGCAAACTGCTTTCACAGCCTTAGAGGTAGATATAGTGTTAGGAGTCCCAAGGCAGAAGAAAGGGCTGGGACAGGGAATCTGGAGATGGAGATACCAGACAGCCAGGGCAGGACATTCTATAGCTGGCTTGCAGCCAAATATATTCTATAGCTGGTACCTTGGGATTATCCACTAGGACCAGTGTGTGACTGGGACTGAATATCTGGACTCCGTTTCTGACTTGGCTGTGGCCCAGCCTGGATTCTGAATGACCCAGGGTGAAGACTGTCAACCCAAAATAGGGGTGAATAAGCTTACAAATTCTGTAAGTTATGTTATGAGCCAGTGCTTCTTGGTCATATGTTACTGTTTCCTTCATTCTCCCCGAGTAGTCCTTTCTTATACTTTATTATCTGTATTGTAATATTCTTTCTCCTATTAACTGTTACTCTTCCATGGTATTTAGATATTTCTCTTTTCTAGTGTTTTAGAGATCTATTTCACTGAAGAATTACTTTTATACTGTGTAGTATGTTTTGAAATTTGTTTTTGTTTTAAATCTCTCTTCTAAGTTTCATTGTCATTCCTTCCTTCCTTCCTTCCTTTCTTCCTTCTTTCTTTTCTTTTTTCTTTCTTTGTTTGCCAGTCCTGGGGCTCAAACTCTGGGCTTGAATGTGATCTCTGAGTTGTTTTTTTTTGCTCAAGGCTAATGCTGCTTTGAGTCATAGTGCTACTTCCAGCTTTTTCTGTGATTAATTGGAGATAAGCATCTCACAGACTTTCCTGCCCTAGCTGACTTTGGACCCACAATCCTCAGATCATTGTGATTCTTACTTGATTTGTAAGTATGCCCTTAGATTTTGGAGTAGTAGAGGTTTCTTTGCATAGTGTCTTTTCCTCGCATCTGATGATTGATTCATTATTTCTTTGTATATGTCATCATTTGTATTTCCGAGCATCATGGTTTTTTTTCCCCCCTCTCCTTGTTCTTCTTAAAGAACATATTTCCTGATTTCTTTCAGTGAAATTTGATAGTGGCAAATTCTCTCATTTTGTCTGAATAATCATTATTCTGCCATTGTTTGTAGAAAGTGTTTTTCCATTGTATGAAATTCCAGCTTGTTAGTTATTTTCTCTCCTCATATTGAGACAGTTCCATTGCCCATTGCCTCTTTTGTTCTGTTGAGAAACTAGTTTTTAGTCCAAATGGTTTTTCTTTTGTAAGATTCTGTCTTCTCTCTTGCTGCATAAATAAAACCCTTTTAATTATGGAAAACTGAGTCATAAGGAAAGTAGAGACAAGTGTAATGAATCCCTGAGTCTGTCACCCATCCTTAACAATTGTCTACGTCACTAATCTTGTCCCAATTGCTTTTCTTTAATCATGCTGGATATAACTATGCCAGTAGCCATCTCATATCATCTGCAAATAGGGATAATTTGACTTTTTTCCCTACTTGGATTCCCCTCCCCCCCTTTTTTTTTGTTAGTCATGGGGCCTGAACTTGGCCTGGGCGCTGTCCCTCAGCTCTTCAGCTCAAGGCTAGCTCTCTACCACTTGAGCCACAGTGCCACTTCCGGCTTTTTCTATTTTTTTTTTCTTTTTGCCAGTCCTGGGGCTTGAACTCAGGGCCTGGGCGCTGACCAAGCTGCTTTTTGCTCAAAGCTAGTTCTCTACCACTTGAACCACAGCACCACATCTGGCTTTTTTGGTGTATGTGGAACTGAGGAATTGAACCCAGGGCTTCATGCATGTTAGGCAAGCACTCAACCACTAAGCCACAGGGCTTTTTTCTGCTTATGTGGTGTTGAGGAATCGAACGCAGGGCCTCATGCTTGCAAGGCAAACACTACCCCACTGAGCCACCTTCCCAGCCCCTTGGATCCTATTTATGTCTTTTTCTTACCTTATTGCTCTGTCTGGGAAATCCAGTTACATTGAAAAGGAGTGGAGAGAATGGACATCCTTGTCTTTTTCCTGATTTTAGAGGAAATGGTTTTACTTTTTACCATTTAGTATAATGTTGGCTGTAGGTTTGTCTTAGATGGCTTTTATTATGTTGAGTTACATTCTTTCTATTCCTGGCCTCTCCAGAGCTTTTATCATGAATGGATATTGGATTTTGTTGAAGGCTTTTTCTGAACCTATTTAGATGATTGTGTGATTCTTGCCATTGGCTCTGTTAATGTGATATTACATTTATTCATTTACATATATTGAACCAGCCTTGCATCTCTAGTTTGAAATGGCTCGATTGCAGTAAATGATAATTTTAAATTAGTCATTGAATTCTTTTTTTTTTTTTTTTTGTCAGTTCTGGATCTTGAACTCTGAGCCTGGGCACTGTCCCTGATCTTTTCAGCTCAAGGCTAGCATTCTACCCCTTGTGCCACAGAGCCACTTCTGGCTTTTGCTGCCTGTGTGGTACTCAGGAATCAAACCCAGGGCCTCATGCATGTGAGGCAAGCACTCTACCACTGAGCCACCTTTCCAGCCCCTCATTGAATTCTTTCAACACTTTTTTTTTTTTTTTTTCGCCAGTTGTGGGGCTTGAACTTGGACTTGGGTTCTGTTCCTGAGCTCTTTCTTTCACTCAAGGCTCGTGCTCTACCACTTAGAGCCACAGAACTACTTCCAGTTTCTGTTGGTTAATTGGAGATAAGAGTCTCACAGACTTTCTTGCCTGGGCTGGCTTTGAACTGCAATCCTTAGCCTCCTGAGTAGCTAGGATTACAGGTGTGAGCCATAGGCACCTGGCTTAGCAGGAATTTTATTGAGGAGCTTTGTGTCTATGTTCATGAAAGGGATTGGTCTATAGTTCTCTTTTTCCATTGGGCCATTGCTGGCTTTTGGGATGAGTGTACTGCTGGTTTCATGGAATGATTTTGGTTGTAATCTCTCCCTTTCTATTTTATGGAAAAATTTGAAGAGTGCTAGTATTCTTTAAAGGTCTTATAGAATTCAGCTGTGAATCCATTTGTACCTGGACTTTTCCTATTGGGAGACAGACTATTTATTACTTCTTTGATCTCATTGCTTGTTATAGGTCTGTTTAAATGTGTTATATCTTGGGTCAGTTTTGGCAGCTTATTTGCCTCTAGAAATTTATCCATTTTTCCAACTTATTTGCATATAGATTTTTAAATAGTCCCTTATAATCCTTTGGATTTCTTGGGTATTTGTTGTAATGTTTCCTTTGTCATCTCTAATTTTGTTGACTTGAGTCTTTTTTTTTTTTTTTTTGGTCAAATTAGCTAGGGGCCTGTCAGTCTTATTAATCTTATTAATTTTTTCAAAGAACCAGCTTTTTGTTTACTTGATTAAATGTATAGTTTTGTTTTTTTCAGACATGGTGCTTGAACTCTGGGCCTGGGCGCTGTCCCTGAGCTCCTTTTGCTCAAGGTGAGCACTCTACTACTTGAGCCATAGTGCCACTTCTGACTTTTTTGAATAGTTTATTGGAGATAAGACTCATAGAATTTCGTGCCTCGGCTGGCCTTGAACTGCGATCCTCAGATTTCATCTTCCTGAGTAGCTAGGATTACAGGGGTGAGCCACAAGCACCTGGCAAACATATAGTTTTTTTTGTTGTTGTTGTTGTTGGTCGTGGGGCTTGAACTCTGGGCTTGGGCACTGTCCCTGCCCTCTTCAGCTCAAGGCGAGCGCAAGGCGAGCACTCTTCTGCTTAGCCACAGTACTACTTCCGGTTTTCTGGTGGTTAATTGTAGATAAGAGTCTCATGGACTTTCCTGCCAAGGCTATCTTTGAACCACGATCCTCAGATCTCAGCCTCCTGAGTAGCTAGGATTACAGGTATGAACCACTGGTGCCTGGTGTGTAGTTTTTTTGTCTGTAATTTATTGATTTCTGCCCTGATTTTTATTCTTTCTATCTAGTAGTTTGGGGTTTGGTTTGTTTCTGTTTTTTTCTAGAAGTTGTGATAGCATCATAAGGTTGTTTGCTTGAGAGTTTTCTGTTCTCTTTATATAGGTACTTAGACCTATGAACTTTCCTTTTAATGCTGCTTTTGCTTTATCTCAGAGGTTCTGGTAGGATGTGATTTCATTTTTATTTGTTTACAGGAACATTTTAATTTCTCCCTTTATTTCTTCAGTGATCCAGCTGTTAATTAATAGTGTGTTATTCAGTCTCCATTGAGTATTTTCTGTAGTATCTTTCGCTGTTGAAATAAATTGTTGTAGTTTAATTCCATTGTGATCAGATAGGATACTGTTACTTTGTATTTGCTCAGGCTTGTTGTATGTCCTAGGATATGATCTATTTTAGAAGTTTCCATGGGTTGCTGAGAAGAACATGTATTGTGGGGTTACTGGGTGAAATACTCTATAGATGGCTACTAAATCCATTTGGGTTATGGTGTCATTTAATTTAGAGGTTTCTTTGCTGATCTTTTGTTTGGTCAACCTGTTTTTTGGTGAGAGTTAGGTGTTGAAGTCTGCCTCTATTATGGTCTTAGAGTCTATCAGTTCTTGCAAGTCTCAGAGTGTTTGTTTAATGTGTTGGGTGCTCCACTATTAGGCACATGTATGTTGACCACTGTAATTTCTTCTTTGTGTATCATTCCCTTAATTAATTCTAATCTCTAATTAATTCTAATCCTTTTGCTATTGTAAGACAGTTCCTTCTTGGATTTTGTTGCCTTCGATATTAATTCCTTATTTTGTAAGTTCACAGTTTTAATAACAATGTGTCTAGGATGTGTTTTTTCTCTGGTCTTGTCTACTTGGAGTTCTGTATGCCTCCATCAGATGGGTGAGAATCTCTTGAGGTTGGGGACATTTTCTGTTATTGTTTTGTTGAATATGTTCTCAATGCATTTAGTTTTTAATTCTTCTTTCTCATCTATCCCATTATATGTAGATTTGATCTTCTGGCAGAGTCTAAAAGTTCTTGTGTATCCCTTTGGTATATTCTGTTTTTCTAGTGCCTCTTACTGTTCATTCCAATTCTTCTGCTTTATAATCCCTGATAGCTGTTTTCAAACTTCTTTTGTTCTGTTGCCCTAGGCTTTCAACTGTGTTTGGTTTTAGGGTGACATAGCTCTTCATGCTCTCTTCTCTTTAAAGAATTCCTCTCTCATCTCCTGCATTGCCTTCTTCGTTTTTTTAGCTGTTTGTTCAGCTCCTAGTTTTCTTCCAGTGTTTTGAAGATCTGTTCCTTCATTTCATTGGTCATTTCTCTCTCAACATTGTTTTAGTGAGTTTAATGTTGGCCTCTTTTCTGTTTCATTCTAACTTGTCTTTTTCTGTGACAGTGTTGTTTATGAGGGTGGTGTGTTGTCTTGTTTATTCATGAGTTTTGTCATTTTTTTGCTGTGACTTACACATCTGGGTTCAGGGTTTGTGGGCATTTGGGTCTTTTGGGTATTTTAAATCAGTGATCTCTTGCAGGTTCATTAAGATGAAGCCATGTTTGGAGGTGTTATTTGTAGTGAGAGGGTTGATCTCAGTTGACTGCCAACCCATCTCTGTGCTCTAGAATGTTTGTGGAACATTTTCCCTCTCTGGTTAAGGAAAGCTTGGATTTAAAGGTTTTTATTTTATTTTTTTTTTTATTGTGAAAATACTGTACAGAGGGGTTACAATTACATGGGCAAGATAATGAGTACATTTCTTATCAAGCATTGTAGCCTCCTCCTTTGTTTCCCCTCCCCATTCCATCCTTTCTACACCCCCCCCCCCCCCCCCCCCCCAGGATTTAAAGATTTTTGTAGATGGTAAACCATCATCTTGTGTTTCTGGTAGGTTCAGAATGCAAAGGGTCAGTGGCTCCAGCGTTCAGTTGAATTCAGTGAACTGGTGTTGGGTCTGTGTTCCCTAGGAGGCCTTCCTGTCCTAGGTAGGAGTGGTGCAGAAATTGAGGGTTGGGAAAGTTCTAGGTATTTTGTTACATAGGGTGAGGAAGGGTGAGAATTAGGCTTTGTAGAAGAGGTTAATGGGAAGATAGAGTGAAGTGTTCAGGGGAGGGGAAAAGGGACATAAAGTTGTACTGAGCTGAGGTACTGTGAAGGAGAGACTGGGAAAAAAGACAGAGTGGGGCAGGTACCACTGATGGTCTAGAATGATGAGGAAGTAAAAAGGAAAAGCAAAGATTGTCCAGTTAGAAGAAAGATAAATTGATAGGGGATTCAGAAGCAGGAAGCAGAAGATGGAAAATAGCTCAAGATAACCAACGATTGTAATTTGTAGCCTAGTTACTAGGAAGTATTTGAGTATTAAAGGGGGTTAGAAAGTGCAGTACAGAGTTGAGAGCTATGTGACTCAATGGGGGATTTCACTAACACGCTGGGTGGGTGATAAGTGGGGGAGAGGCAGCTAGGAGGAGGATTAAGTGGTAGGGAAATACAATCTTCTAAACGACTCTGCTATGGAGGCGATTCTGACTCAGGTAACATGACCTGGGCTCATTAGGTAAAACTAATTTTTAAAGATTTCACTTTGCAGTGGCAGCCTCTCCATTTTAACTGGCACTTCAAGGATTTAAATCCTTTTTTGTTGTTGTTGGTCGTGGGGCTTGAACTCTGGGCCTGGACGCTGTCCCTCAGCTCTTCAGCTCAAGGCTAGTGCTCTACCACTTGAGCCACAGCGACACTTTCAGTTTTCTGGTGGTTTATTAGAGATAAGAGTCTCATGGACTTTCCTGCCCAGGCTGGCTTTGAAACTTGATCCTCAGATCTCAGCCTCCTGAGTAGATAGGATTACAGGCATGAGCTACCAGTGCCTGGCTTAAATCCTATTTTTTCTAATTCCAAAGCATTTTTTTTTGGGGGGGGGGGGCAGTCCTGGGGCTTGAACTCAGGGCCTGGGCACTGTCCCTGAGCTTCTTTTGCTCAAGGCTAGCACTCTACCACTTGAGCCACAGCACCACTTCCGGCCTTTTCTGTTTATGTGGTACTAAGGAATCGAACCCAGGGCTTCATGCATGCTAGGCAAGCGCTCTACCACTAGGCCACCTTCCCAGCCCCCCCCCCACTTTTTAATATATGAAAATGTATAGAATTACTGTATGTAGGGCAGCATGTCAGTCGACCAGACAGTGCCAGTGACCTCTAACGATGAAAAGTTAGTTTAGTTTATATGTGTATGTGTGTGTGTGTGTGTATATACATACAGATACATATATATGGGCATGCATATTTGAAAATGCGACATAAAAGTAAAAATGTGTGTCCTCCATCTTTGAAGAGAAGAAAGGTTTATTATGATTCCAGATGATCACGAGTTTTAACCATTTTTGTTTTTTAAGAAAAGTCTTGACTTCCAAGAATGGAAATAGGAGATAAGGATTAAAGCCAAAATTAGGATGAATAAAAAAAAATGTTTCATGAAAAAAAAAGAGAAAGTGGTAGTGAAAATGGTTCAGTAAGATGGTTTCAGTTTAAGAAAGGAAAAAGAGAGAAGAAAGAAAAGCAAACAAAAAAGCAGGGGAGGAGGTAGGAAACGAGAATCAATTGGAGAGTGTTGATTGGGGAAATTGATGGTAAATCACCTTTTTTTTTTTTTTTTTTCTGATTTGCAGCTGGGAAAAACCAGAGTTAAACAAGTGCAACATTTAATACAGTTAAAGCCATCCACGGTCAAAGACTGGTAAACTTGTGTACAGCAACTGTGATGTGATGTTAGGTTTTTCTCCACCTAACTTCCTTTAAGTGGAGGGAGGGATTTAGAGATTAAGTAGGGCATGCTACTGATTACAGCTTTTATGGGCTCTGCAGGGGAGCCCCAAGGACAGGCCTGGCAGCCTGATGCCAGCTTAGGTCTTATCAGCTTGTGTCCTTTGTGCCCTGTGGTTTTTAAGGTCTAATTCCTCAAGTGCATCCTGCATTCAATACCCTCAGGCTTTTGTCTTAGTTTAGTGGGAATTCCCAATTCAGCCTGCACTCCACCTGCACTCCTGATTCTGTGAAGCTGAGTTTGCCCAGTTCTCTGTCAGTGGTCCTGTTTAGATTTCTGTGGGGGGTGGGGCGGGGTGGAGGAGGGCCGCGGGGGGGGAGGGGATACTCTGTGTCCCCTCCCAGGGTTTCTGCAATTGGGGCTATAGCTAAGACCTTGGGATCTCTGTCCTCAGGCTGGAAGCAACAGGGTTTGATGATCTCATGGCTGTGGTGGGCTTTTCCTGAGCCTCTTTAACTCTAGGGGACAATGACTTGATTGCAGGCCACTGTGAGTACCTCTTGTTCTCTGGGTTCCTGGAGGAAGTGCCCCTAAGATGGTAAGTCCCAGCCTCAGTCCTGGGAGTCAGGGGACCCAGGGGACATGTTCTCAGGACCATTTTTTAAGATTTCTCACTGAAGACCTGGAATTGGTTCCAGAAATGGACATTGTTATTAGATCTGTAGATTTCCCCTTACTCCTGTGCATCTTGGTCTCCAATGGCATTCGATTTGGAGGACTGCCTTGAACTGCTGGAATTACAAGAGTCCATGGGGTCTAACCTCCCAGACAGCTGTAGCCAGTGAAGGGATAGTACAGGCACAAGAGGGCCCAGGCCTGCGGCTATAGATCAGGAAGATTCTGAAAGTTAGTTGAGAACCCAGAATGCTCCTCAAGGAACTAACCCTGCCTTTTATAGGACTTCATCTAAAATTGTACCCCTGTTTGGCTTCTTCACATCCCTGTCCTGCTTTCTCTTTCCCTTCCAGTTGTTCCTGAAAGTCCTTTAACAGAGAAGAACTCTAGTCTCCTTCACTGGAGGCTGACCTAGATTCAGTGGGTGAGAAACTATCTCTGGCCATTGGCACTTTGTGCGTGTGCGTGCGCGCACTTGAGGTTATTTCTGTACCACTTGACCCACACCTCCACTTCTGGCTTTTTGGTGGTTAATTTGAGATAAGAATCTTTTCCCCTGGATAGGCTTTGAACCATGATCCTCAGATTTCAGCCTCCTGAGTAGCTAGGATTACAGGTGTGAGCCACTGCTACACAGACACCTTAAAAATTTACTGAGATTTGCTTAATCTAGGATTGTGACATTTGTTCCATTTTCTATTTTTTCCTCCATCCTTTCCCTTTTAATCTTGAATAATTGTTTTGTTTATTTGCTTACATATCACATTTTCTCAGAGCTCTATTCAAAAGTTACCAATTTTGCTTATGTTTAGTTGTTACTTTTGTAAGTTTACCATGCATGGAAAACAAATTCTACACTTATTTATATTAACCTCCCATTTAGCAATATAAAGACCTCAGAGCAGTACTTTAGTTGTATTACTGTTGTTCAGTTTAGTCCTAAAAAGTCCCATAAAACATGATTATTATTTTGGCTGTGTTTGTTGTTTATGTTTTGTACATTATTGGTACCTGCCTTTCATTCCTGCTTCATATGCTTCTCTTTGAGTGGTTTTGCTCTTCCTGAAGGAAGCCATTCCACCATAACATGGCTTATGCATTCCTGAAAATGTCACCACTGAAATAGCAGTTCTGAAGAAAAGTAGGTAGTGCTTATATAACTCTGCAACCTAACATGACCAAAACCAGGAACAACTCTAATAAAAATAGAGCAACGTGAAATCTGCGCTGGCATTGTCACACCCAGTATGGAAATGAATTAAACCTTTGTAGCCTTAAACACCAGGGCTTAACCAGACTCCTCCTATGAGGTGCTGGAAGGGAAGGAATTCACATCCAGGCGAGACCAGCCTCCTCCTGCATGAGAGTAACCTAACCGTTTGTGCTGTGCTCGTGGAGTGGTTCTCCACAGGCGTTTCTCCCTCAGGACTCATGCTCAAGCCCCAGTCCTTTTCACCCTGTCCCAGTGAAAGTGGTGCTTTCTGAGTATGACAAATTCAAGTGGTCTCAGGGATGCCTGGGTTGATGTGAGGTCCTTGCTTCTTCCCACCCAGGGACAGCTGCCCTTGAGTTCTGTCTGTGCCTTCCCATCTCAGCATCTTCAGACAGGGGCAAGTAATATGCTTTTCTTCAGCTGCCACAGTGGGGTTCAGGAGCAGCATTGGTTAGTAGTATTGGGTTAGTTTTATAGACTTTTATTGCTTGCTCATTTTAAAAGCTGTTTATAAAAATGTTTACATATTTTTATTTCTCATCTAAAAATTTCAATATTTGCAGTCATTAGTAGTATAAGTCAATTATTTTTCATGCCTGTCTTTTAGTATTAATAAATTTGCCTGATTGTCTTCTACTTCAGTGGTTTGATTTTGCTATTACGAAGTAGTTGCCTCTTCCTCCCCTTCCTCCTCTACTCTTCTTCCTCCTCTTCCTCTCCTTCCTCTTTTTTTAACTCTCCTCCTTCTCATTCTCTTCCTCTTCTTCCTCCTCTCCATTTCCTCTCCTCTCCTTCTCCTCCTCCTCCTCTCTTTCTTTTCCTCCTCGTCCTGCTCATCTTCTCCTCTCCTCCTCCCCCTCCTCCTTTTCTCCTCCTCCTTCTCTTCTTCTACTTCTCTTCATCTTCCTCCCTTTCCTCTTCCTTCTCTACCTCCTCCCTCTCCTCTACTCCTCTTCCTTCTTCTTTTTCCTCCTCCTCTCCTTTTTTATAACCTGCTTTCAACAATGAATTTACTTAGTCTGTAGTAAATTTCATCTTGATCCTTTAAAGTTTTTTCTTAGTCTGCTTTGGTCACTTTCTTTGACTTTGTTGTAGTATTTTAGAAGTTCTACCCAGGCTTCAACATCTTTTTTTCCTTCTTTTTTTTTTTATAGTGGTGGTACTGGGGTTTAACCCTAAATGTGCTTGCTAGAAATGTGCTCTACAATGTGAGTCATGCTGAGCTCTTTCGTCTTGATTTTTTTGAGATAGGGTCTCATGCTTTGCCTTGGCGCCAACCTCAGACCTCAACCCTTCTACCTGTGGCTTCCTGTGTAGCTGAGACCACAGATATGTACCACCATACCTGCATATTGGTTGAGATCGGATCTTGATTACTTTTTGTGTGGATTGGCCTTGAATGGCAACTCTTTAATCTCTAGGCTTTGACAGAACAAGCATGTGTGCCACCATGCCTGACCCTTATTATTTTAAGAGGTATAAACATGAGATAGTTCAAATGATAAACAATGCCTTGTACCTCAGATATCAGGAATTATATTGCTGATGGTGACTGCAATATACATTAACATAGTTAAAAATGAAGAATTGCTGAGAGAAGAGGGGACAAAGCTTAAGGCCATTTTTACCAGGAGAATTTGATTTGGGTGAAGAATGCTGGGGGTCAGGGGAGGTCGAGCGAGCAGAGGAAGGGCCAAGGGAGACGCTGTAATCAGTGGGTGCTGAGCGTGAACCTAGGGAGACAGGACTGTGAGCAGGGTGGTGGGCAAGGTATCGTTCAGTATCTTTTTGGACTCCCTGGCATATCAAGCCTTTTCTTTGGGGTCTTCAAAAGAAATCCCAGGTCAGAGCAAGCTAAATGATGGGGTTCAGGGAACACCTGTGGATCTATGTGCCCTAGGCTGTCTGTTTCTTTCTTTTTTTTTTTGCTGCTCAGAGATCCCTTAGAGGAAGAACTCACTAGGCTCTGGATTGTCAAGATGTAGGATTCATGGGCTTCCATACCAAGGATAGTGCCCAGCTGAGTGCCTCTCCCACTGCAACCCCAGCAGTGTGGAAGGTGGAGAGGTCCTGCTCAGGTCTCCATAGAAGACAGCCCTCCATCCGGGTCTTAACTGCAGTGCTGATACTCCCCCTCCACATGCCACGCCATGCTCTGCCTGATGAAGCTGTATTCTAAGCCACGTGTTCTTCCTTGGGCGGGCACAGGATGGCTTTCTTCACTTACCTTTGGTTCTGGAGCTGGGAGAGACCCATGTGATGTGTGCTTTATGGGCACACACTCCTAACTTGGAGGCCCTGTATCCTTATAGGTGGTAACATGGACCTGGAAAGCCAAGCAGAGGGGAAGAAGGAGGCAGAAGCTGACGACATGCCAAGGAGTGGCCCCCGGCCCATCGTCCCATACAGCTCCATGTTCTGTTTGAGCCCTACCAACCTGTGAGTCTCCTCACTACCCACATGTGTGGTTGTCTTTCTCATCTACTTCCTGTGGCCCACATGAACACAGTAGCCGATGTACAGGGACCAGTTCTACCCCCTGACTTAGAACCCAGTGACCACAGAAGTCCCATGAGGCCATTTCACTTTACAGACAAGGACCCAGGGCCTTGTGGACAGACATGCAGCCAAGATGTCTTGGTGCTAGAGCTGGGCTTGGACTCAAGGTGGTCAGCTCCAGAGCCTCACTCCCTCTCCTGTAGTGTGTTCACTGCTGCACACATGGACTCCATGAGTGCCTATCACACATAACACCTCCCTCCTTCTATCCATCCTTCCTTCATTCCCATCACACACACATGCATGCATGTTTGTTGTGTGTGCCATTTTTCTGTTGTGTGTCCCCTTTCATGTGTATTTGTTACGATTCACCATCTACTCATAAGTCTGGTTCTCATTAATCCAGCCAACACTCACATGCAAGCAGCATTCTAGGGGCTTGACACAGGCAGTAATAACTAGGTCAGGAACATCTGTCTTGAAGCAGATGGGCTGGTGAGAGAGACAGACAACAGACAAGGCGATGGTTTGCAAGCCATGTGCAGTGGCTCATGCCTGTAACCACAGCTAGCTTTCAGGAGGTAGAGTAAGAGAATTGAGGTAGAAGGATTTACATAGTCTAACTCGTGTAAAAGTGTGAGACTCCGTCAGGCACAGTGAAGGTTTGGGTGAGGGGGTCAGGGGAGGCCAAGAGAGCAGAGGAAGGGCCAAGGGAGAAGCTGTAATCAGTGGGTGCCTACAATCCTAGCTACGTGGAGTGGGGATTGGGGGGCTGAAATGATGGTTCAAAGCCAGCCTGGGCAAAAAGTTTGTGAGACTCCTTTCTCAGCCAAGAGCTGGGTATAGTGCTTTTCACCTGCCATCCCAGCTATGGCAGAAGACTGAGATCAGCCCAGCCCGGACAGAAGAATTTACAAGACTCAGTCTCAATAGAAAGAACTGAGTGTGATGAAGTGCCTGTCACCCTACTTATGTTGGGAAGCCTAATACAGGGGGACCGCAGTCCAGGTGCATACCTGGGCAACAAATGAGACCACCTCAAAATAACCAGGGCAAAGAAAGGCCGGAGGCATGTCTTAGTGCTAGACCTCCTGTCAAGCAAGTTAAAACTCTGAATTCAAATTCCTATACAACCACCAAAAAGAAAAGAAAAGAATGAATGAAAGAAAATGTGTGAAAATAAACAAGTCAGGAATGAGTGCCAGGAAAAAACAAAGTAAGAGATGGAGATTAAAACTAGATGGAAAGGTTAATTGGGGTCCTTAGAGGTGAGACTGGAATAAAACTTGAAGGGAGGAAGAGTGCTCCAGGTAAAGGTAGAATCCCGCAAAAGCCAGCCTGGACAGAGCCAGGCGGGTGCTGAACAGGTCAAAGGATAGCAGTGTAGGAGTGACCATTGCTGACCTGGCCAGCTGTTCTTTATACCTTTATTGTCCCACTCTCTCCACCCAGCCCTCCTCACACATTCTCTCCCCTTCCCGCCATTCTGTCATTTGACACACATATATCGGGAACTCAATCTGTTGTGCAAGGGTTAAAATAAATGGGAACAGGGACAGATGGACTCTCTGCCCTGTTGGACTGACAATGTAGTGGGAAGGTGAACAGGTAACAGTCAAGAAAAGCATGGGGATGGCAAAGTAGGGAGGCTCTGGTGTTGTGAGACAGGTTGGAGAAGGCCAGGGGAGTTTCATAGAGGAAGTGATGTCTTTGTTGGAACCATGAAGGATGAGTAAGAGTTAAAAAGGAAGAATGGGTACTGTTTTAGAGAAGGGTGTTACAGTGGTCCAGGACTAGAAGACAGCAGGATGGACAGGTAGTACAGGGAGTGTGTTGTCCTGGGGAAGACCTGGATGGTCACCAAAGAGGCCCCCAAAGTATGAGGGCTGCACAGGTAGGTTCACATCTAACTGTACTCCAGTAGGACGTGTTAGTAGGAGAGTTGGAACAGGAGATCATTTAGTAGGTGGCCAGGAAGTAAAGGGGGTGGTTTGACCAGGGTATTTAGAATTGAGGCTTGTAAATGAAATATTTGAGGAGAAATTTTAGAGGCAGAATCTGTATAATTTGATATTAAGTTCTACATGGAAGGGGAAGGAATGTCAGTGATGACATGTTGTCATCTCCTGGCCAGTGATAGACAGGGTGTCACTGAGACCAGCAGTGCCCTTAGAGGTCTGTCTGGGCTATGAGATCTAGCTAGCTGACCAATCCTGCAGAGCCAGGGCAGCTGGGGTGTCTCATGGCCAGGTGAACTGGAAGTCTGAGTCTGGGAGTATAGCCAAGGAGTAGAAACCTAGGTACAAGCTGAGTTGTGTGATGGCCATTAGAACTAAAGGCTAGGAAGTGACCAGGGATGAAGTCCAGCTGGTGGCTCTCTGAGCTTATGTAGGGTGGTGATGAAGAGAGGAGTGGGGTCCCTTCAGGGAGGAACGGAGTGGGTTAGTTGCTGGAAATGGCAGACTGTGTAGGGTAGACATTCTTGGGAATGCGGAGGAGCTTGTGGCAAGGGAGTGGCTGCCTGCAGAGGGAATTACAGCACTTGTGATGTTTTGTGGGGCTTTCTGCCTCACTAGCCAGTCTGTGGTGGCTGCTTCTTATCCACTACCCTACTTTACCCTCCTGACCCCCGCTTGCTGCCATGTTGCCTCTTGTATCAGCAGCTGCTAGTTTCCTGCTCCCTTATCTCTGCACTGCTTGCTGGTACTTTGCTCCCTAGAGTGGAGCTTCATGAGGCCAGGTACCTGCCTTTCTTACTCATTGCTATACCCAGTAGATGCTCAATAATGTTGAACAGCTGAGCAAAGGTCAGCAAGTGACTGAAGCAGGAGGCAAGTGGATGATGGTATGCTCACATATAGCCCTGAAAGTGTTACAAGCATGCACCCAGCACAGACTTGGACATGTACTCTAAGTCAAAGGAGGTCTACAGTCTGCAAGGGTGCTGTGGTAAAATTCTTCCCTCCACCCACCTGCTGCACACCTGTTCTGTCAAGGGTGTTGGTTCTGGGGCTACAGACAGTTGGGAAACAAGTGGAGGGAGTTATGCTCTAGCAAAATGTTATTGACATGAAGAGGGCCAGCCTTGTAAGGCCTGGGAGCTGTGCTTGTTAAGCTGTGGCCTGTAGCTCTCACAGGAGCATCAGACACTATCAGTCACCTGGTCTCTGTCCCTAGACCACAAAGACACTGGGAAAAGCTCCACTCTGGTGGCATACATTCCTTGGTAGAAGCTGGGAGAAGCCCTTCCTACAGGAGAGTCTTGTGTCTCTGGGCCCTGTGGTCACCTGTGTCTTATCTCCACAGGCTCCGTCGGTTCTGCCATTACATTGTTACCATGCGGTACTTTGAGATGGTCATTCTTGTGGTCATTGCCTTGAGCAGTATTGCCCTAGCCGCTGAGGATCCAGTACGGACAGACTCTTTCAGGAACAATGTGAGTGGTGTCAGGCCTGCTGCCAGGTTGAGGGGTTGCCACTGTGTGAGTTCCCAGGGCCCAAGGTGCTGGATGGTACTGGACCCTGTCTCTTCACCATCATCCTCTCCCTCTGTGGGTATAGAACCCAAGCCTGGAGAAGCCACCTGCTGGAGTCCCCCTTTTACTGAGGTGCCAGAGTCAGTTGAGGCTGCCCTAGAGAGGGGTCTTGCCAGATGGTGTTCATTTCAGCCTCCCCCAGATTGTTGCCAACTAGCTTTTGCCTGATGATTGTCTACTCCTAGAGTGTTGGGGGAAACAGAGAACCCCTGTTGTGGTACTGGTTCTAGCTTTTCTTCCCAGCCTTTGTAAGCAACTCTCCTTTTGATTCTAGGCTCTGAAATATATGGATTACATCTTCACAGGCGTCTTTACCTTTGAGATGGTAATAAAGGTAAGATATAATGGCTCCCATAGCCCCTGTGGAAGCATGTGAGTGATGATACGGGGGCCATCTGTGTGTATGGGAAGTATTCCAGGAGCAAGAGGCCCTCCTGGTCATGAAGGGCCTCTAGCCCCACAGTGCTTTGGAGCATTGACACTTGATGGGTGCATGATCTCACCGTACCTCGCTTCCAAGCATGGTTGCTATAGGCTTTGTTTAAGATGCCTGTGTGGGCTGAGCCCCTCTTCCAGGTTTGCCTGCACATGGACACGACATTGAACAGAGCACCGGGAGACTTTGGAGAGGGATGGCTAGAAGGCTTTTGGTTGCTGAGGACTAAATTTTGTTGTTGTTGACTAAATTTTGTTGTTGCTGTTGCTGGTTGTGGGGCTTGAACTCAGGGCCTGGGTGCTGTCCCTGAGCTCTTTTGCTCAAGGCTAGCATTCTACCTCTTTGAGCCACAGCACCACTTCTGGTTTTTGGGTGGTTAATTGGAGATAAGATTCCCATGGGGACTTTTCTGCCCAGGTTGGCTTTGAACTGCAATCCTCAGATCTCAGCCTACCGAGCAGCTAGGATTACAGGCATGAGCCACCTGTGCCCAGCCTGAGGACTAAATTTAAGCAGATCCAGGGTTCCTCTAATGGCAGAATGACAATCCACCATGTTATTGTAACTTTGTTTTTCCTTCTTTACAAGGTGCTCTTTATTCATGTCTGTCAGGTTTGGCCTTCATATGTTTTCACAGGTGCATGTTCAGTGCCACTGGTTGCCCATATTTGTGCACATACATCAGTATACTCAGTGCCTACATGCATGCAGTCTCCTCAGGGAGCACTTTCAGGAGCACGTGAGCATGATCCCACTGCTGCCCATATATGGTCAGTCTGTGATAGAGGGGTGATAGCAGAGACTGAGGCTGAGCGTTGTTACGGTACTTACCCAAAATAACAGTGCCAGGAGTAGGAGAGGTAGGCTATGTACAAAAATGGCTAAGAATTGTCAGCAAGCTATTCTGCTGCCCTACCCTGCCCTGCTCCTTCAGGGACTGAGCGGTGTAAACTCTCTAGGAGCAATGTATCTGTTGCTAGCAATGGAGGAACAGGGAGGGACAGGGATTTCTTGTTGTAGTTGGGCTCCAGGGAAGGTAGGAGCCAGCCAGAACTCAGCTAGTCAGTTATGCACCTGGCAAGGATATCTGGCTTAGGGCCTCACTAAGGGCAGTTGACTCCGTGACCTGGATCTTATCTTCCATGAGGAAGGTGCTTCTGCGCGTCACTGGGGTGACGGGTTCAGGTGTGCACAGCCAACACACTGAATCTTGTTCAGAGAGTGACCAGAGCCACATGCTCTGCTATAGTTAGGCCTAGTTCTGCCTCTTTTCTGTATGTACTCGGACACCCACTTCTCCCCTGCAGATGATTGACTTGGGGCTGCTGCTTCACCCTGGAGCCTACTTCCGGGACCTGTGGAACATTCTCGACTTCATTGTGGTCAGTGGGGCCTTGGTGGCATTTGCCTTCTCGTAAGTAGCCACTTCTTCTTTGCATCCAGTGAGCACATCCCCCAGAATGATGTGAGGGAGGGAGGCAGATGACCCACGTTGGCCTCCCTGGCTGGCCTCCTCGTATTTGGCCTCCCAGACACGACTGTCCTGCCTGTCTCGGCCTGGGCTATGGGATGGGAAGACTCAAGGCCCATCTGTCCTAGAACACTGCCTTTGGTCTGAAACTTGGTGGCTAGGCCTGTGGGTATTTGGCATCTCCCTCATGGGGTCCTTCTTGAGGCAGTTTCCTTCTCTGAGACAAATACCTGAGTGGGAAGCCTCTGGTGCTTTCTGTCCCAGCCAGAGCTGGTGGAAGGTTTTCCCTTACTGAGTTATGAAACCATTCCCTCTGACTCCTGACCAGGAGATGCTCAGCCTGGTGGTGCCTGGGACTAGAATGGGGTCCCCTAGAACCTGCATGGAGGATGTGGGGCTCAGGTGGAGCCACAGATGGAGCAATATAGGAAGTTGTGAGTGTGATTTGGAGAGGAGCAAAACCTTGGTGGAGGCCAGATACTGAAGGGAAGCTTTTATTGTTTTTTGGCCCCTGGGGGGACTTGCTCATAGACATGCCTTCCCTGCCCTCCCATGGCACTGACTCTGTTCTCTTTGTCTTCCTGTTGCTGGACTCTCGGTAGGAGCTTCATGGGGTAATGCCTTCCCTTCCTCTCATACTGCCTGACATCATGGCACACCCATGGCCTCTGGCTGGTCATCATGGCTTCATGCCTGCTCATCCACCTCCACCCCATCTGGGCTGCATGTTCCCTAGCCATCCCCAGCCACTGTTCCGGACATGATTAGGGGTTGGGGGCTGGGGCTGGGCTTGGTCAGCTCTTGGTGAAGAGGCTTTTAGTGAGCAGGTTGTCTTAGGTGAGTGCTGCCGGCTGAGATACCAGCTTGCAGTGGGGGCAGTAAGGATTCTGGGTGGGACCGGATCATGGCCTAGGATGCAGGACATACTGAGGTGCTTTTCTACGTGGCTCCTTTCTGGAAAGGAGGCTTTTTCTCAGGCCCTGCCACTCCTCTGGGTGTCTTAATAGACCTTCTTTCTGTGATGAAGGAGGTAAGAACTTAGCCAGAGTGTTATACAGGACTGTAACTGGTTTGACAGAGGCCCCAGGTAGGAGGATGAGAACGGTGCCATCCAGTCGTGTGGTACGGAGCAAGCAAGCCAAGGAGCAAAGGGAGAGGACGAAGCCTTTGGGAGACCTCTCCCAAGCCCTTCCCCCGCTTTGCCAGTACCTAGCCCTTTTCTTGGTACTGGTGGAGAACTATGGGCAGAGCAAGCTCAGTGTTTCAAGGGCAGTCTTCATTGTTGTGGGGTTTTTTTTTGTTGTTGTTTTTGTTTTGTTGGTCATGGGACTTGAACTCTGGGCCTGGGCGCTGTCCCTCAGCTCTTCAGCTCAAGGCTAGTGCTCTACCACTTGAGCCACGGCACCACTTCCTTGTCTTGTTTTTTGAAGTTCTACTGAACTTTTGCCTCCTGAGTGCTAGCTCACAGGCATTGCTACTATTCCCAGCTCTGAGACAGTGTGATCTGATTCTACAACATGTTGTTGGGGAGACGGAAGGGTTGGGGTTCAACTTCTCCTGAAAAGCCTGAGCTGTTGCTCCCTGCTGAGCCTAAAGCTTTGCTAGAGTCCAAAGGAGGCCATCAGATATATGACAACTCCACATACAGGTCGGGCCCAGAGATGTGGGCAGAAAGTGACCTCTGGAAAGGCAGGGGTAAGATTCCCTGTATGAGTGAGTGCCACTCACTAGTCTTGAGTCTCACCGAGTCAATGAATGGCCTCCTCAACAGGAGGCCTCCTTGCACTGTTGGCTTTAACTGGGGCCAATAGCTAATTTCTACTGCAAATTCCTGGGCCCCTGACTGACAGGTGTTGACTGACAGCAGTGTTGGAATCTGCTAATTTCTGGGCTCTTGACTGATAAGTGGAGGCCTCTCATCCTGGACTTCTAAGCTTGCTCTGGTACCTGAATTTTCTTTAACTGTATTTTTTTTTTGTTTTTTCTTTTTTGGTACTGGGGATCGAACCCAGGATGTTGCTTTGCCACTGAGCTACATCCCAGCCCAACTGGTACCTGAATTTTCTTTACCTGATTTCCTGTCTCCCACCTTCACATGAATTTTCCTGTTTGTTTCCTCCTTACTTCAGCAGTAGGGCTTGAAATCTGGCCCTCATTGGTAGGCAGGTGCTTTACCAGTTGAGCCGTGTCTCCAGTTCCTTTTTGTATTCACTGGTTATTTGTGAGGTATAGTCATTTTATGCCTGGATGGCCTGGGGTATCATTCTCCTACCTGTGTTTCTCTGGGTTGCTGGGGTTGACAGGAGTGCACTATTGTGCCTAATTGTGAAAAGATGGAGTATGCCACTTCCTTTTTGCCTGGTCTGGCCTCAGGCAAATCAGAGGCCTCTGGCTTCAGAGATTGATCCCCCAATCTCTGCCTCCCAAGTAGCTAGGATTATAGGCTTGAGCCATGACACCTGGGATCTGCTGCTTTCTTGACCATCTTGGTATGTCTTTGCTTCTCTGGGGCTATTTCCCTCCACCTACTCACTCCTGCCTGTGTCATTGTCTTTGTCTTTGTGTGTCTTTGTCTCTTACCTTCTCCTCTTCATGTCAGCCAGTTTTATGTTACCTGTAGGGTGCTGAGTACCTGAGGACAGGCAGCTCTGTAGGGTAGAATTCAGGCAAATGCCTTAAATGAAAAGTTGGACAGCAGCTCTTCTTCTACTTCCTGAAGAAGTCTTTCCTGCATCCCAGGGATATAGACTTTGCTGGCCCCCTCATTCTTCTTTGTTGTTGGAAGCTGGTTTTGGAGCTCCAGGGAGAGATGGGAATAACTACCAGGTCTGGCAGTGTAGTGTGGTCTTTTTACATTTGGGAACTCAGTTGTCCTTATGTACCAGGTGGCTGCCCTGGTCCTGGCCTGACCCTGGTCCTACCCTTACCACTGTCCTCAGATTAGGTCCAGCCCAGGAAGCCCTAGGAGGAGACTTTTCTGCACTGGGTTCTCTACCCTGTAGCCTGAAATAAAATGCACAGGGCAGCGTGAGCCAGACCTCCTGTACCTTGTGCCTAGGATGCTGGGCACACCCATGCATCCTGCCTGGCGATATCAGCAGCTTCTCTCTTCTAGAGGATCCAAAGGGAAAGACATCAACACCATCAAGTCTCTGAGAGTGCTGCGTGTCCTGCGACCCCTCAAGACCATTAAACGACTGCCTAAGCTCAAGGTCGGAACCTGGAGTTAGAGCTTGAGAAGTGTGCCATGCCTGTGGGGACATGCGTTTGTGCACATGCAATGGTGCCTGAGTGTGTATGTGTGTGTGTGCATGAGTATGTATGTGTATTTGCCTGTATCTCTTCAAATTGCCCACCTGTTGGAGGGAGTTATGCCTACTTAGCTCTAAGCCCCTTCCCTCAAGGAAGTTTGTGTCCAGCAGTGTACTGTAAGACCCCTCTTCTTTAGTTCAGATTACCAGATGGGGCTTTGGAGCTTTCCTCAACAGCTGAAGAAGAGGGAGGAAGGGGCTGCCACAGAGGACAGGGGTGGGAGGGCGGATACTGGAAGTGAGGGGATCCAGAAGTAGTTGCTTAGCTGGGTCCTCCAGCCTGGGCATGGCTGAGGAAGAATGAAAACCCAGTCTGGTCATTACTGAGCCTGTGCCATATACGAGTTGCTTTCTATACCTTAACTCATGTAATCCTCCAAATTTTTTGCAGTTGGGTATTAACAGCTTAGATATTCTTATATTAGCAGCTTAGGCAAAGTGGGAATTAGAAAAAAGTTAGCTTAGAACCCCTGTGTAAGAGGCTGGTTAAGGAAGGAACCTGGGAAGCACAGAGGCCCTTGGCCCAGGCAGGACTTGTTCCTGGGGCAGGGTACTGTGTACTGCAGGGAGGGGCACCGCACATGGGAACACAGCTGCTTTGGTACACACAGATCTTGGCGTCTGGAATCTACCAACTAGCATCTCCAGAAATGGATGTGTGTCTGCAGGGTGGCCTAAGAAGCGCCTGCTTGGCTCTGAGAGCAGCACTGGTTGCGTAGGGTAAAGAAGAACCTGAGAAAAAGCCCAGGACTTGGTATCCATGGAACCAGACAAACAAACGCCTTGGGACTTCAGAACTTGCCCAACATCCCTGTCCTGTGGTCCTCGGGCTGTGGTTCCATTGCTCTGTCCTCAGTCTGTACCACATTACTGCTGCTGCTGGGCAGGAATAAGGCAGAGGTAGGGCAAGAGGCTGCCACATTTAAACTGCCCAGACCTGCTCCCTTCTGGGTCCTCTCTATGGCTTAACTGTAGCCTGTAAGTCTTGTTTACCTGCATATTCTACCTCTTGCTTACTCACCAGGCTAGGATGACTCCTGTCATCAGAGAAAGACAGTATCCCTTATTTTGTCAGGGCAGCTGGCAGTAGTATGTTATGTGGCCACAGGCCTGAGGATCTTACAGAACCCTAAAATATCCCTGGGGGTCTGGGTCTCATTGGTTCTGAGGTTCTAAGTCTGTAGTTGCCCTACCCTGTTCCCTCTTCCAATCCCCTCCATACCCTTTCCTGACCCCTGCTTCTCCCTTTGGCTCTATTTCTTCACAGCTCCCTCCTTCCCTCAGGGCTCTATTTGGCCATGATAGCTCTCCTCCTTCTGTTCCCTCTCCTCTGTTGTGATTGTGTCTCTCCTTATAGTACCCTGTCATTCCTCATGACCCTTCCCTGGTGCTCCTCTTTCTTCACAGCTCTGCCCCCTCCTCCTTTGCAGGCTGTGTTTGACTGTGTGGTGAATTCCCTGAAGAATGTCCTCAACATCCTCATTGTCTACATGCTTTTTATGTTCATATTTGCCGTCATTGCAGTACAGCTCTTCAAAGGGAAGTTTTTCTACTGCACTGATGAATCTAAGGAGCTGGAGAGGGACTGCAGGTAAGCTGAGGCAGGGTGGGCAGCATTCAGCTCCAGGATGCAAAACACACTTCTGTTCCCTCAGGACCAGGGGGGGCTGGGAGATGCCCTTGCAGTATGGGGACCGTGTGAAGCTAGGTAGCCTGGTTCAGATGTGCTCATGCTACAGAAGAGAGGGGAATGTGCCTCCTGTCTCCAGAGTTATGCCAAAGGTCTGTAGCATGTCCTCCACAAAGAGTACCTAGGCTCCAAGGAATCCGCTAGGCCTCTCATGCCTTCAGACACCCAAGGAGCTCAGGATATTGCAGGGAGCCCTCTAAACTGTAGACAAAGGTCTAGGTTGGACAGTTCAGAGGACTTGTCCTCAGGGTGTCTCAGATCTTCTTGGGCTTGGACTTAAACTCAAGACAGGAGAGGTGCCCTCTGCAGGGAGCTAGGCAATGAAGGGTTAGGTTGTGTACACACTGAGCAAGGTTGTGTGGACAGTTCCTTCCCATAGTGAAGTTCCCATTGTCTCTGGTTGTGTGGGTGTCATATAGCTTAATGGTGGGTGGGCATTTGGATGGTTCTCACACAGGTCTGAACATTGCTACTGTGAGTGTCTGAGGGGCACATTTCTAGGAGGTTTTCTCCAAGAGGGTGTCGCAGGCTATGCCTTGTCCATCTTTAGTGATGCTACCAAGCACTTTTATCAAGTGCTTCCTCACCATTATGGGTGAGAGCGTCCGCTGCCTGCACTCTTGCCTGCTCTTACGTTCCCTGCCTCTGATTTGTACTGGGTGATAGCCAGTGAGGTTGAGCCACTTCTCTGGCTGGACTGACCATTAAGATGGGCAGTGTCTATTCAGGTTCTTTGGCTCATTGTCTTGTATAGATTGTCTGATTTTCTGCTTAATTTGAAGAAATTCTCTCATGTGTTAGTTGACATTTTTGCCCATTGATTTGAGGATAAATGTCTTTTTTTGTGGGGTGCATTTTTGCTCAATCAGTGATGTCTTTTATGTTTTTTTATTGTTAAGAAAAAGGTGTTTCTGTGTGGCCCAGGCTGGCATTTGTATTCATATAGTCCACCAAGGCTTGCCTCCAACTTGAAATCCTCCTGCCGCAGCTTCCTAAGTGCTGATATTAATGGATATGTGTCACCATCCCTGGTTAAGTGGTCTTTTAAATTCCTTTTTAATCTAACTTACCTCTCAGCAGTGTTAATTCTGACTGTATGAGAAGCACCATCTCTGGGTATTTCTGTGAGGGGGTTTCCAGAGTGGATTAATTCTCAAGGCAGGAAGACCTGCCTTGAATGTGGATGGCACCATCCACTATGCTGGAGATCTAAGGGATGTATTACAAAGGAATGCTGACTAGTGTAGGCATTCTGTCTTTCTCTGCTTCCGGAGAACCATGAGGTGAGCTTCTGTGCTCTGCTCTGCTCTGCCCTCCCTGCGTGGTGGACTGAAGCCTCTGAAGCTAGGAGCCAAATGAGTCTTTCCTCCTTTGAGTTGCTTGTCTTGAGCATTTGTCACAGATGGGACCAGAGAGGCGGAGTCATTGCTCTGATTACCTAATAATGTGGTTCAGAAGACTTTGGAACTGATTTGTGACAAAAATTTGGAAAAATTTGAAAAGTTAAGCTAGAGAAGGCCAAGAAACCTATAAGAAGAACCTAGAGGTGACCAGAATGCTTATAGGGAAGTGGACAATCAAGATTCTGCCCATGAGGTTTTATTTTTTTTTTTTAAAGTTATCTTTCAATAGTTGTGCAAATGAGTTGAAATTTAACAAAGCACTTTTATCACTACACGGCATCTTGATCATTGTTGCTCCTTTTAACATTCTCCCCCATCACTTTCAACCTACCCCTTCCCTCTTTTATAGTTTTTTAATGGCTTTAAAAATTTTAAATTGTTACTATGCAGGTGATGTGCAGGCAGGTTACAGTTACATAAGTTGAGTAAAGAGTACATTTCTTTTTTAGTTTTTCTTCAATTAAAAAATTATTGTTGGGCTGGGAAGGTGGCTCAGTGGTAGAGCACTTGCCTTGCATGCATGAGGCCCTGGGTTCGACTCCTCAGCACCACATAAGAAAAAGGAAAAAAGCCAGAAGTGGTGCTGTGGCTCAAGTGGTAGAGCGCTAACCTTGAGCTGAAGAGCTGAGGGACAGTGCCCAGGTCCAGAGTTCAGGCCCCACCCACGACCGGACCCCCTCCCCCAAAAAAATTATTGTTAAGGTAATGTACAGAGAGGTTGCAGTTAACTTAAGTCAGGTAATGAGTACACTTCTTCTTGAACAGTGTCACCTCTTCCCTCCCAGTTTTTTTCCCCTCCTGATCTCCCTCTCCCATAAGTTGTACAGTTCATTTTAAACATTGCTGAATTAGTTTACCCTTTGTCACACCATTTCTGTGCTTCCCCTTCCTCTCCCCAAATCGGATAAACTTAAATACAAGGTAAAGAAATAAAAAAACAGCTACAAAAGGGGAAAAACAGAAAAAAACCCACAAAAATTGAAATGTAAAACCCCTAATATTAGCCGGGCACCAGTGCCTCCACCTGTAATTCTAGCTACTCATGAGGCTGAGATCTGAGGATCACAGTTCAAAGCCAGCCTGGGCAGGAACATTCATGAGACACTTATCTCCAATTAACCACCAGAGAACCAGAAGTGTCCCTGTGGCTCAAGTGGTAGAGCACTAGCCTTGAGCTGAAGAGCTCAGGGAAGCACCCAGGTCCAGAGTTCAAAACCCACGACTGACAAAAACAAACAAGCAAAAAAAAAAACCCCTCTAATATTTCCATTTCTTGGAGTTCATTTCAATAAGCATCATTTGGTATGATTATATGCACATAGTTATTGAGCCTTTGTGATTCTCTCCTAAGAATATCCTCCTTTGGTCTTACTGTGTGAATGTTTAGTTTATCTTGTTCAATTTATCATGTCCAAGTGTACTTTTTAAAGTCTTTTACTATCCGTTATGTTTACTTACAGATTTTAACTACTAAAGATGAGGGAAACTATTCAACCTATGTTTCTTTGGCTCTGGCTTATTTCACTTAATATATTTCCCCCCCAAGTCTTTCCATTTCCTTACAAATGGGGCAATATCATTCTTTCTGATTGAAGCATAGCATTCCATTGTGTATATGCACCACATTTCCTCGACCCATTGTTCCACTGAGGGGCTTCTGGGTTGATTCCATATCTTGGCTATGGTGAATAATTTTTTATTGTTATTATAAAGGTGATTTACAGAAGGGTTACAGTTACATAAGTTAGGCAAGGAGTACATTTCTTTTTGGACAATGTCACCCTTTCCCTCACACTCCCCCAGTTTTCCCCTCCCATCCCTTTTAATGGCTTTTATAACAGTTTTAGCATCTATATTTAGGTCTTTTGTCCATTTTGGGTTGTATTTATATATGGAAGGAGGAGAAGTCTAGGTTTATTCTTCTGTATCCAGAATGACTAGAAATTTGCTTATGCTGGCACCATCTGTTAAAAAGAGCCTATTCTTTCCATATAGAATGGTATTAGTACTCTTTTAAAAAACCTACTGCCCAAAGATACATGAGTGTATTTGGACTCTTTTATCTTTAACCTTTGTCTTCTCCAATGTTCTCATTCTCAGGGGTCAGTACTTGGATTATGAAAAAGAGGAAGTGGAAGCCCAACCAAGACAATGGAAGAAATATGACTTCCACTATGACAATGTACTCTGGGCCCTGTTGACACTGTTCACGGTGTCCACAGGAGAGGGGTGGCCCTTGTGAGTGTCTCTTCTGCTTGTTGTGGCTGGTTAGGCCAGACAGAGCAGGGTGCCCTGAGCTGGGCCTTCCTTCCTTCAGCATGGTGGGACCCAGGCATAGAGCATACCCCTATGATAGCCCTGCAGTTCAGGCCCTGAGCTACCTGGGAAGCTCTCTAAATGCTTGCTCTCCTCTTGGGCAGGGTGTTGAAACATTCTGTTGATGCCACCTATGAGGAACAAGGACCAAGCCCTGGGTTCCGCATGGAGCTGTCCATCTTCTACGTGGTCTACTTCGTTGTCTTCCCCTTCTTCTTTGTCAACATCTTTGTAGCCTTGATTATCATCACCTTCCAGGAGCAGGGGGACAAAGTGATGTCTGAGTGCAGCCTAGAGAAGAATGAGGTAGGTAGAGGTACCGTGGGCTCTTGGGATTGGCTCTGTGGGCGGGACCAGTAAACTTCCTTTCTGCACAGGCATTGCTCATGGGCTGCACAGGCAAAGACTCTTTTCTTCTGTAGATGGCGACCACATTTGCCCTGTGGAGCCTACTTAGAAGATGTCCTGCTGCCTCTTTGCCTTCTACCGTTGGCTCCCTGAGAGAGGGTAGTTAGATGGTACCAGGTACAGTGGGCACTGTGGGATTGGCCCACCCTAAATTGATGGTGCTCCTTCTCCCCATGCAGAGGGCTTGCATTGACTTTGCCATCAGCGCCAAGCCCCTGACACGGTACATGCCCCAAAACAAGCAGTCGTTCCAGTATAAGACATGGACATTTGTGGTCTCGCCTCCTTTCGAGTACTTCATCATGGCAATGATAGCCCTCAACACAGTAGTGCTGATGATGAAGGTATGTGGGTCCCACCATGGTGAGGGACTGGCACCTGCTGATGAGTAGGTCTAGTTCTGAGGCTGGGTCTAGACAGCTATCCTCCTTCTTGCTGGCACATTCCAAAGCTGTAGTAGTCTTTTGTCCTGGCCAGCACAGAATGCCTGTGGGATACTCTGCCTTCTTTTGTCTGTGGCTGAGGCAATAAGAAGGTCTGGGAAAAGCAGGTTCAAGGAAGAGCAGAGAGAAATGTCCTAGGTATGGGCAAATGTGGAGCTCTGCATGTGTTCTGTGTGCATAGGGACCCATAGTGGGCCCAGGTAGGGTGTTTGGGGTGTTGTGCCCTTGGACAACAGTGCTTATTCCCCGGGCAGTTCTACGACGCACCTTATGAGTATGAGCTGATGCTGAAATGCCTGAACATCGTGTTCACGTCCATGTTCTCTATGGAATGCGTGCTGAAAATCATCGCCTTTGGGGTGCTGGTATGTGCCTCACCGAACTCCGTGCCTTTTGGTGATCTTCATTTGGAGTCCCCCTTTATTGGGAAAGGTTGGGGCCTCACAATTTGGAGTCAGAAATCCCCCGGGCCCCCAACACAACCCCAAGAGGCTCTAGGGGAAGGCTGCTTTGACACTCTCAGCTGCCTGAGTCCTGCTCCAGCCTCAGTCCTGGTTGGCAGGTCCAGAACTCTCCTCTCTGGACACATGGCTCAGTTTTTCATCTGTCCAGGTGGAGGTATCTGAATGCTTGGCCCTGGCACCTGGTTGTCACTAGCCTTGTATTGAGCATCTATTACCTCTCCCCCTTCTTGTTGGGAGCCAGCACCCACAGCTCCTTGCCTAGCTGAGACCTTGTCAGTCCACAGCACTGACTGCCCTCTTTTTCTGTAGAACTACTTCAGAGATGCCTGGAACGTATTCGACTTTGTTACCGTGTTGGGAAGTATCACTGATATTTTAGTAACAGAAATTGCGGTAAGTAACGTTTCCTGTCCTGCTAGGTCACTCCAAAGTGACTCTTCTCAAGGGCCCTCCCATCAGCATGTCCTTGGGCCCTGACTGTTGGCGGCCTCCTCTCCAGAGGTGGATCTGGGGTCAGGTGTTGTGTTGGTCGATGTCCTTCTTAGAGAGAAAGGTCTTCTAGGATTACCTGGAACTTGATGGTAACAGCCAATGTCTAATGTGTATGTTTTCAACAATATATACAAAATCTAGTAATAATTAAAAATAAATTGTATGGATATGGCATATGAAAGCATGTGTGTATCTCTTCATCTGGAGATATTCTTATCAAACACATTATCCTGGATTATAACTAAAATTGACCAGTGCTAGGACATAAACTCATTTCAACAGACTTCCAAGAATTTGAATCATAAAGCAACATTTCTTGAGTGCAACATGTTAATTTGGAAACAAATAGCAGAAAAATCTCATCTCTAGGAACAGACATTGAAATTAAGAAGCTGTTTCTTAAGAAAAACTGGGAAGTAGTTGGGGATAGGATGAGGATGAGAAATGCCACATCTTGAGCCAAGTCAGGATGTGTATGGACTTGACTTGTCCCCAAGTGCGTTTGAGATAGGGTAGGTTTCCCTCAGATGTCTCTGCTGAGGGAAGGCAGCTATGGGATTTTTACTTCTGCACTGTGTGGGGTTAAGGTCTGCATCAAGGGTCAACCCACAGACTGACTAGGTCCTTGGAGTACATGTATGCTAGCACCTATGTTTTTGGGCTGAGGGCCTCAGGCAACGTTTTTGTGGGATTGTGCTCAAGTGCAAGTTTCGACATGGCTTTTCTATCTACACCGCAGGAAATAGCTGAAGAGGCTATGAAAGCATGCAGAAAGTGAGACAGGGAGGGTTTGGCCAAAGTTATTGTCTAGAACATACATATCTCTTCTGTGAGTCAATAAAAACACAACATGAAGTTGGGCACTGGTGGATCATGTCTAATTCTAACTACTCAGAAGACTGAGATCTGAGGATCTCAGTTTGGAGCTAGCCCTAGCCGGATAGTCCGAGAGACTCTTACCTCCAATTAACCAGCAAAAAACAAAACAAAACAAAAAAAAACAGATGGAGGTGGACCATGAGCAACAAAGCTGAGCACGGATGCAAGGCCCTGAGTTGTTGCCCTAGTACAACCCCCCCCCCCCCCAAAAAAAACAAATGAGCAGAAGGGAAGATTGGATGTTTTGCTGAATAGAAAGCATACACTGCCAATTTATATAGGACAAGATGCTCTACTGCATTTGTAGCCAGAGATATTGTTGGGATGAGGCCAGTCTAACAGTTCCAAATACTGACAGAAATGTGGGTTGCCACATAGTTGGGGGGCATCTTGACTGGTACAACATCTCCAGAGAAGTTGAGATGTAGCTAGAGAAGTTGATGTTCATACTTCCAAGTCAGCATCTTACTTGGATGTTTCTGGAGGTTTTATTCATCATGGTAAGCAACACTGTGATAACTAAATGATATCTGTTAGCAATAGAATGTGTCAACCAGTATATTAATACAGTGAAAACAACAGTGCAAATACAAATTTGACATCCACATTAGTATGAATGCTTCTCAGATAGTGTTCACTGTCAGAATCAAGTCAAAAGAGGTTTTGGACAAGCTACTATTGCAAAGATTAAGAATAGACAATCATACAACATGTCTTACAAGTTTATGATAAAACTATATAAGATCAAGGAATTAGTGACCAGAATTAAGGATGTCTGCTACATCCAGAGACCAGGGAGGGTACTGGAAGGACTTCAGAAGTAATGATGATGCTCTGCTTTTTAAGCTGGGTGATGAATATACTGGTATTTGTCTTATTTTTTTCTTACTTATTTTTTGGTTGTGCAGTGTTAATGATGTGAGCATTACAGGAAGAAAATCTGAACTCTTCCATTTAGACAGAGAAGCCAAGGCTGTTTTGTTCTATCAGCATCTGATATTGTGATCTCTCCCAGGTTGTTAGTGCTCTCCCAGAAATGTTAGTCCGTATTGCAGGCCAGATCACATTGTGGAAACAGGGATGTTTACTCTCCCAGACAAAGTGACTCAAACACCAGATTTGTAGTAGAAATATAACTTTGTGGGATGTTTGCATGTGTATGTCTCTTTTCCAAGAGAGGGGTTTAGACTCCTGACTGCTAAGGGCATAAGAGGAGGGGTACAGTTAGGGCTGTAGAGATGGGCTTCAGGCAGAGGCAGCAGCCAAAACAACCTGGCATTCTTCCCCTTCACTTCTGCATGGTTAGCCAGGGCAGCTTGAAACTGAAGCAAGGCTTTGGGCCTGACTTGAAGCAAGTACTCACTGGCAGCCACTTCAGCCTTGGTGCACAGTAGGGGTAGGGGGAAATAGGACTGTTTGAAAGCTGAGCATTTAAACTGTTAGCCACAAGACATCCATTATGATCTGCCTAGAAGAGAAAAGATGGAGGTCATCGTGTGGGTTGGTGTTGTTGTTTGTTTGTTTTTCATTTGGAGCCACCTCATATGTTTACTTTGCTAATGCACTTTTTTTTCTTAGGCAAAAATATGAGTGTCAGTTCTCATCCCCAACCTAAAAATCAAAATAGAGCAATGGTCTTAGTAGCAAGGGTCCCTAGGGAAAGGTCTCCACCTGTGTTTAAACTGACATTGATTTCTTTGCCTAGAAATAAAAAAAAAAAAAAATAAGTGTTTGTGAATCATCTTTGGATTTGCATTACAAATAAGAATGCAAATGAATGTCACTCTGTCTGCATAACCTATGGATTTCAAAAATAAACTCTGAATTGATGCATTTTAAGAAAATATATGCCTTAAAATTTTTAGCTAAGTATTCAGAATTTGAGTTTTTGCTTGTGTTGATGACTCATTTTCTCTTTTGTTTTCTGTTTTTGTTCTTGATTTACCTTAACTTACCTGCTGACTCACGCCATTCAACCAACATACACTGCGAAAACTCATGTCTCCGTCTGTATGTTGCGCACCTGCTGCTCAAACCACCCCAATTTGTAAATAATATGCCAATACCCATCCATGAAAACATCATATATAGGAAACGGTTGGTTTCATGACTTTTAAACAGTTCTTACTTGCTCTGCCTGCTCTGATCCTCATTTTTTGTTTCCGGGACTCCTGCCACTATCCTCTGATATGAGCTGTATTCTGTTGCACTCACTTCTGGCCTCTGTGCTCTCTTCCCAGCTTCCAGGGTCCAACAAGGGCTTCTTAGGGGCACCTAGGAGCTGTTTGAATTTGGGGACCTATCAAGATAGGAGGTGGGGTTCTTGATGTGGGTGATGAGCAATGCCCAGGGCAGATTTTCCTGCCCAGACTGAGCCCAGCTTGAGAGGCTTTGTAGGATGAGATTGGTTTTGGTTCCTGAGAGCCTGTGGTTTCTGTTGCACAGTCTCTTTCCCTCTGCTGTAAACCTGCTAACACAGAGAAAACCCATCTTTGCCCGGGTAGTCTCTGGTAAAGACCTCTGTCGAACCTTTCTTTCCTGCACAAGCCCTGTCTTAAGTGGATCAAGTGTGAGGTCTAGGGGAGTGTTTTGAGATTGGGATTCTGTGATTTACATGGTTGTTGGGCAGAGCTTGAGTAGAAGGAGGGGTCTGTGCTCTGTATATCAGAAGGCAGGACTCTTCATCCATACCATTTGTGAATCACTGATCCAGCGCTCCTATGCAGTGCACTACAAGGTGCAGATCTTCTAGGTATTCAGGAAGTTAGAGAGGAGAGGAAGGGTGTTTTCCAGAAACTTAGCTTCATCTGTGGCTATGGAAATTCATTTACAGGAGCAGATATTTGGGATTCCTGTTGTAAAGGATAAATGTTTGTCAAACATAGTTGTTTAGATAGAGTGACAAGAAGACCATAATCAGCGCTGACGAAATGCCCAGGATGTTTTGTCTGCATAAGCTTCACTAAGTCCAGGCAACCCTTCCTGCTCACCTGTTCCTTGTCCTCCATCTCATAACACAGATGATCACTTGATGCAGTGATATATTCGTATACACACATTTTTTTCTCCTTAATCCATCAGCCTCATTAGAATGAAAGCAAAAAAGCAGTTTGTTGCCAGGCACCAGTGCTTCACGCCTATAATCCTAGCTACTCAGGAGGCTGAGATTTGAGGATTGCGGTTCAAAGCCAGCCAAGGCAGGAAAGTCTGAAAGACTCTTATCTCCAATTAACCACCAGAAAACCAGAAGTGGTGCTGTGTCTCAAGTGGTAGAGTGCTAACCTTGAGTTGAAGAGCTCAGGGACAGCACTCAGACCCAGATTCAAGCCCCATGAGACTGACAAAAAAGAAAAAAAAAGTAGTTTGTTTAGGAATTCAAGACCTCATCCCCAGGTATAGCACATGACTACTAGATGTCCATAGGTCTAGGCTAAATGCCCACGTACATTCAGGAGAAAACTTGCGTTGGCTGAGGACTAGGAGCATGGTCTCAGGTGGGCATCTATACTTGTGAAGGGTTGTCGCACAGCACTCAGCATACTTCTAAGTCAGTTATTCCTTCGTCGCCTGAGCATAGGTATTTTTGATGTCTCTCAGGATGTGGGCAAGGAAATTGATGATACAAAGGTTAGGGACAACTGTCTCTTTGAGGTCATCCACCCTCACATTCGGGTTGCCTATGACTCAGTGAGATGCCAGTAAGGACAGGATAGACTGGAAGTCAATGTAGCTACTTCCTGTGCAGCGGAAGCCATGGATCCTGGATAGACTGGGCAGGCATGTCCAAGATACTGGCTGAGGTCAGAGGTGACAGTGCATGGTGTACAGCTGTGTGCTTGCTGTCCCCTGCCATCCTGCATGTGACTGGCATGGTGGCACCTGGTCTGTCCCCCTGTGCTTGGGCATCTGTGGATGTTATTGTCATCTGTCTTCACAACAGTCTAGGGCTGCCTGTGTATTGCCACCCTCACCCTCTCCCCAGTACTGTACTGAGCCCAGAAGAAGAAACCTGGGAGGGGGCATGGGAGCCTGGCCTCAACAAAAGCAGAGGGGACCATGGCTGGGTTTTGCATTTGCTCATGAAGTGAGCTGCTGTTCTTTATAATGCCTTTTCATCTACCCAGTGGTTGTCTACCCCCTCTTTCTTAGCAGGGAGCCTTTATTCCCCCCCCCCCCATTTTCATGGAGTCTTACCCGTTTCAGCTGTCTGAGTGCAGACTGCTTTGGGAGGTGGGACAAGTGTATATTATAATAGTCCCTGGAACAAGGTGGTTTCAGAGTGGGGGCAAGGCGCTTGTTCCCCACCTTACTCTGTCATTACATCGGACGCAACATTGTACCCCATACACAATGCCTAGTTTTGTGGGCTCATCTATGTGTGCTCAGGGCCAAGAGTGGTCTGTCTTACCACAGACAACATCCTTCGTTGGCCCAATCAGGTTAGAGAGCTGCAGGAATTAGCCATACACATGCCCTGTCCTAAGGCAAACTTCTGCCTCCTTGCTGATTTGGACATGATTGGGTCCCTGTGTCCATTGACCTTTCTGAGTATTGTTCAAAATTGGTCACTTCCAGGGTTCCAACACCCTGCCCGAGAATCAATCGCTGCAAGATATCACAGAAATCCTGCTTCCCTGGTAGGAACCACAAAACCTGTCCCTGAGAGTGGAAGCTGTGGACAGAACATCAGTGACCCTTAACGTATTAGTTGGGTCACTGTCCTTGGAGGTTAGGAGTGACACCCAGCCTCCACTAAATGCCTCACCCAGCTAAGTCACGTGGCCTTGAGATGCCTTCCCAGGTCCCCGGGCCTCTGTGCACGCACGCGCTTTCCTGCCCTGCTCTCACCCTACATCTGTGTGCTCTTTCTTCATTTGGTGAGTGAATCTGACAACACAAACGTGTTTAAGCCTGAGATTCTTGCATATTTGAAAATGAAAAATGGTAGGAAGCTGTTCTCAGACTGCGTGCAGAGTCAGAAAGCACCGGGTTTCACAAATACAGCCACCTATGCCTGGACATGTTCTTAGATCCAGATCCCCTGAGAAGGGCTTCCTAATAATTCAAGGTACCTGGAGCCTGGGGAAGCCTCACTTTCAGGTAAACTATGGAGCCTTAGATTTATCACTTCACCTTTGCGCTTGGTTTTAAGTCCTTGGATTGAGAGAGCATCAGTAGGCATCCTGAGTTCTCTAGAGCAGAGACCTATGGACTGTGGGCTGGACCGGTGGTTTCTGTACTAAGAATAGCAGGACAACCATACCTGTCCCTTCTGTGAATGGCAGATAGGACCTGGAACAGCCTCAGAGAAGGCCAGCCAGGGTCCCAGGCAGGGGCTTCCCTAGACCCAGGCAGGGGTCCTATAGGAGAGGAAGTCCTCATGCCCAGCACCTGGAGAGCTTGTACTTGTCCTATAAGAAGTGGAGGCTTATAGGTCATCTCCTGGGACCACCTGGCAGCAGGGAGCTGCTTCGAAAAGACTTTGTCTCTCACATGTTGGGAGTGATGGTAGTCCTAAAGTAGAGGAATTTTCTCTGATTTGTTGCATGAAAAATAACTTGCAATGACAAGCTTTTCTTTTGGAAGGTTTTCTGGTGGCCACTTGTTGCTTACACTATGAAACAATGACTATTCTTAACCACTTTTCTTTGGGGGTTCACAGAGACTTGGGGAGGGGTTGTGTGGGGGTAGAAGCAGCTTGCTTGCACTTTTGGAGGTCAGAGAACAATCTCCCTTCTTTGCAGAATAACTTCATCAACCTGAGCTTCCTTCGCCTCTTCAGAGCTGCACGACTCATCAAGTTGCTCCGGCAGGGCTATACCATCCGCATTTTGCTGTGGACCTTCGTTCAGTCCTTCAAGGTGGGTGGGTGCATTAGCATCTACACCTGGTGGCTTCTGCTTTGTTTCTTTCACCAGGCTCCTCTGGCCCCTGCCAAGTGGCCCCTCCTCTGGTTGGCTGAGTGGGGGCAGGTTGTGTAAGTGGTTGGCACTTGTCCTATTATAGTTTATAAAGATGTTTTGGGTGTTGCGTAGATTGTCTTGTTAATGCCCACAGAAACTCTGAGGTAAGTTTTATGGCCCCAATTCATAGATGGAGAAGCACAGCCAGTCACTTGGTTGAGGGCTCAGTGGGGTGGGCTGGGCTGGGCTGAGGTCTGTGTGGCTGCAGATGCTCGGGAGCTGATGTGCCTGTGTATCTGCAGGCGCTGCCCTACGTGTGTCTTCTCATTGCCATGCTGTTCTTCATCTACGCCATCATCGGCATGCAGGTGGGTGCCGTCTTCCCAGATGGGGTTGAATATGGGGCTCTTATGCACTGGGGCGTAAGGGTCTGGCGCAGTCATTAAATGATCACAGTAAGTTGATATATCGAATGTTGGCTGTGAGCCAGATCCTGGTGTAAGCGTTGAGTGAACTTAATCCTCAGCAATACTTCTCTCTAGAGGAGGACATAGACATCCCACAAAATGGGGCTTCTGAAGTCCCGCCCTCAGGCTTCCCCACCTCTCCATTAAGCTGTACTGCACTGTTCTTAGGGGCTGAGGCACATGTTGGGTTAGGCATTGGGGCATTGATGCATGGTGTCAAGTGGCCTAATATTAGACCATTTTCTTGGCCTGAAGCCACTCTGCAGGGCAGCCCTCCCTGTCTCTCTAGGAGGTCATATGCCCTTGAAGCCCTGCCTGAGAGTACAGGCAGGGTCCATCAGGCCACTGCACTCATTATTGCTTACATTTTCTTGATTTTGGTAAAGAATATTGTGTCAACTTTTGGGAAAGTTACTTAAAAGATATAAAGAACCAATAAACCTTGGCTACTTCCCGACAGTGGCAGTACGAGAGGTACTATGTTTTAGTTTGTGGTGAAAGGTACCAGGTTTTAATGTTTAGTTGTTTCCTAATACTTTTATTGCTGACAGAAAAGTTCTCTTGATTTAAACATTTTTATTTTATTTTTGTCGGTCGTGGGGCTTGAACTCTGGGCCTGGGCACTATCCCTCAACTCTTCAGCTCAAAGCGAGCTCTCTACCACTTGAGCCACAGCACCACTTCTGGTTTTCTGAGTGATTTATTGGAGATAAGAGTCTCATGGAGTTTCCTGTGTGGGCTGGCTTTGTACTGTGATCCTCAGATCTCAGTCTCCTGAGTAGCTAGGACTACAGGTGTGAGCCACCAACACCTGGCAGATTCAAACATTTTTGAGATGTTATTTAAAACCATAACAACACATACATACACACACATATATAATATTGCTTTGGTCAGTTGATAAACAAGAGTATGTATAACATTGTGGGAATGTGATAGATTACAAATTTTCAGCTTGATTCAAGACTTTAGGCCAAGTATGGCTCTTGATTCATTTGCATTTCTTACACTGAAGGAAATAATTTAGAATGGATAGAAAGCCCACTGTGTTATTTGCACAGAGGTTGTGATATATCAAAACTGTTGCCAAGGTAATGACTGCTTTGGAGTTGTTGATAAGAGTGACTTGAATGCTTCCTGTCACACAGAGGATAGTGCTTGGCTCATTTGGCCTGGTCGCTCACACTGGGGTCTGTGAGCAGCTCAGAGCTGGAGCTCCATGTACCAGGCAGTAGGATATAGGTGTGTTCTGCTAGTAGAGGTTGCCTGAGCTGAAAACCACATTGGCTCCTGTCAACGCTTGTCCTTTGTGGGGTTCCCCACATTGCCACCTGCACCCTGTCTTGCCTGCCTGTAGTCTGCTAACCATAGCTTAGGGCCAGCAGTGTCCACACTCTACTGTTCTTCATCTCAGGTCTTTGGGAACATTGCCCTTGACGATGACACCAGCATCAACCGGCACAACAACTTCCGGACGTTCCTACAAGCTTTGATGCTGTTGTTCAGGTATGTCAACACAGGCCGTCCACTGTTAGGATGGAGGATGGTGGATGCCATTGGTAGGGGCCGCTCCCTTCCAGTCTCCAGATCATGATGGTTCCCCTCGATTTCCCCTCTGTTTCTTCCCTTCTCTGCTCATCCTTTCCAAAGTACTCTTGATGTCTTCTCTGGCCCCAGAACAGACAGAAAAGAAGCCTCTAAGGGAAAGAACCTAGGTTCCCTGGGTCAGGCTGGCCTCCATTTCATTATTTATGCTTCCTGGTGACAGTCAAAATGTGTCCAGGAAGGCTGCAGTCTGGGAGGATAGGAGGAGGCCTGGCAGGTTCTCTTTTTTTTGGGGGGGGGGGGGCGGTCTGGTCGTGGGGCCTGAACTCTGGGCCTGGGCGCTGTCCCTCAGCTCTTCAGCTCAAGGCTAGCGCTCTACCACTTGAGCCACAGCGCCACTTCCGGCTTTTTTCTTTTTGCTTATGTGGTGCTGAGGAATCAAACCCAGGGCCTCAGGCATGCAAGGCAAGCGCTCTACCACTGAGCCACCTTCCCAGCCCCTGGTAGGTTCTCTTTTAATGTGGTGGCCTCAAGCTTTCCATGTTCTCACTGGGATTGTTGGGTGAGGGAAAAGCCAGATAGCAGTGGCAACTGCTGTTGGCAGAGCTTGTGGCTACTCCATGTCCTGAAGAACTCAACTGGCTGAAACTAGTGATCTCAGTGTGCCTCCACACTCTGCCCTCTGTCATCCCCAGGTTCCAGGATACAGCCAGCAGGACAACAGGTACAATGTAAGGGCAAGGGCAAGTCCCCAGCAAGCTGTGGGGCCTTCAGAACCCTGCCCCCCTGCAGAGGTACACTCAGGAGAAAGCTCAGCACTAGCTTCCATCCCTGGGCATGGTCATGCACTGTACACTGGACATCCACCTTTCTGGTCTGGGAGTGAATGTGGGGGCAAGAGGGAGGAATGTTTGTATTTCCCTGTCTCCTTTGTCTTCCTTCCTTCCTTCCTTCCTTCTTTCCTTCCTTCCTTCCCTTCCTCCCACCCTCCTTCTTTCCCTCCCTCCCTCCTTTCCCTTCCTCCCTGTTCTTTCTTTCTTTCCTTCCTTCCTTTTTTCTTTTGTGGTTGTGGGGCCTGAACTCTGGGCCTGGGCGCTGTCCCTCAGCTCTTCAGCTCAAGATGAGTGCTCTACCACTTGAGCTACAGTGCCACTTCTGGCTTTTTCTGCTAATGTAGTGCTGAGGAATCAAACTCAGGACCTCATGCATGCAAGGCAAGCACTCTACCACTGAGCCACTTTCCCAGCCCTGCTTTCTTGCTTTCTTTCTCTTTGTTTTTGGGCTGGTCTTGGGGCTTGCATTCAGGGCCTGGCCACTATCCCTGAGCTTTTTTTTTTTTTTTTTAAGCTTAAGGCTAGCACTCTTCCACTTGAGCCACAGCTTGACTTCTGGGTTTTTGGTGGCTAATTAGAGATAAGAGTCTCATGGGCTTTTCTGCATAGGCTGGCTTCAAACCAGGATCCTCATTTCCTGTGTAGCTAGGATTACAGGTGTGAGCTACCAATGCCCAGCTTAGTCTTTATTTTTCCACCCCTGATCCTATTTCTTTCTTTTTTATTTTTTGGGGGGGAGTCCGGTCATGGGGCATGAACTCTGGGCCTTGGTGCTGTCCCTCAACTCTTCAGCTCAAGGCTAGCACTCTACAACTTGAGCCACAGCGCCACTTCCAGCTTTTTTCTTTTTACTTATGTGGTGTTGAGGAATCGAACCCAGGGCCTCAGGCATGCAAGGCAAGCGCTCTACCACTGAGCCACCTTCCCAGCCCCCACTCATGATCCTAGAACAGAGGAAAATAGAGATTCACAATGTAGTCTGATTCATGGACCATGCTTTGAAGTTCCATATTTATTCCTTTAGAAAGGGCATCAGGCTCTTGCAAGGCCAGCCCTAGGTACCCCACCCCTCCACACCTTGCCTGTAGACCACCTCAGGCTTATGGAGTTACCTGGGAGGGGGGTAAATGGGGACTCAGACCCACTTTGCCAAGCTGCCTATAGAGCACATCTTTCTTACTTCAATCCTTCCTTCCTCTGTTCCTTCTTTCCTTTCTTTCCCTTTCATACTGAAGTTTGAACTCAAGGCTTTGTGCTGAGTGGGCACTCTTACCACTTCGCTTACACTTCCAGCCCTATGTTTGGTATACTCTGTATTTTGAGTGTGTGTGGTACTGGGTTTGAACTCAGAGCTTTGCACTTGCTAGGCAGGGAAAATGATTCTGCTCAAGCCATAGTGTGGCCACGACTCTTGTTTCTGCATAGAACAGTTACTTTCAGACATACATTTTCTGAAAATGTGTTGTTTCTCTGGACTTCAGCTGTTAGGTTCATATTATTTCTTCATTTAGCAATGCTTCACCTCATGCCACAAAAATTTGGGGCAAACATGTGGTGTTGCCCTGAGGTCTGCATCACAGGGAGTGCTGCATCAGTCAGGCCGGGGCCTGAAGGAGCCCCCGACCCTGATGTCATCAGCAGGCAGTGGCCCTGTTCCCATGTGGGCTGGCCACACAGGAGCATAAAGTCCCAGGGCGGATGCAGAGGGTAGGATGGGTCTGCAAGCTGTTTCAAGACCAGAGGCTAGTGGGAGAGTTAGGCTGAGAGAGGGCCTAGGGTGTAAGGTTCGGAAAAGAGCATAGTTCACACCTCTGGAGCCAGGGCTTTGTGTGCAAATTTTGCCTTTTCTGAAGAGAGGGTGTCGAGACCACCTCGACCAGCAAGGAAGACACGACCCGGGATTCTTCTCAAAGCAGTTTATTCAGGAACCTTGTCTGCTAGCTTCTCCTCCTCCCCGCCCCCCGCGCTCCGGTTATAAGCCTCCTGGATGGCCAATCCCGAGGTGCCACGGGGCATATACCAATAGGGTCGCAAACACGGAAGCAAGCCAGTAGCCAAGTCATAGCCATATAAGGAGTTGTTTTTCACAGAGAGCACTCGCCATCGGGAAGGCGGAAGGCGGAAGCCAGCGCCATCTTTGGTCGCGGCCGTGCCATGCGGCCGTGCCATCTTTGGTCGGCTTCCGCAGCTCTCCACAAGAGGGGAGCCATGAGAGGGACTTGAGAAGTGAAATGACAAGACTGACCTGCACTCCCTGGGTCTGCTGGGCTTCTGTTTGGTGGAGCTAGATGGAAGTTGTTAGTGAGGCCCTGTCAGAGCAGGTCAGGAGGGGGAAGGTCAGTGAGGCCCTGTCAGAGCAGGTCAGGAGGGGGAAGGAAGGTCAGTGAGGCCCTGTCAGAGCAGGTCAGGAGGGGGAAGGAAGGTCAGTGAGGCCCTGTCAGAGCAGGTCAGGAGGGGGAAGGAAGGTCAGTGAGGCCCTGTCAGAGCAGGTCAGGAGGGGGAAGGAAGGTCAGTGAGGCCCTGTCAGAGCAGGTCAGGAGGGGGAAGGTCAGTGAGGCCCTGTCAGAGCAGGTCAGGAGGGGGAAGGTCAGTGAGGCCCTGTCAGAGCAGGTCAGGAAGGCAGAGAGAGCGAGCCTGCTACAGCCTTGAAGGTATGTGAGCTGTGGACAGGATGTTGATGTACAGGCAAGGGTGATGCCAGACTGTATGGCTTGAATGTCTGGAGAAGCTGAGCCACAGTTTGTGATGGAGGATGATGGGACATGAGCCAGGGATTTGTGGGTGCATCACCATGGTGCTGGCCTCCAGTTCAACTAGTTATCTTTCAAGCCTAGGGCTGTATCCGTTAGTGTCCAATTTGTACATCTTTTGAAGAATGAATCCACCTGATACCTAGGTGGGAACACAGAAGAGAGAGGGCAGCAGAGGTAGTGTTCCCTAGTGTTTAGCTGGCACGATTCTGGCCTGGCCAGAGTTCCAGGTGTTACTGGAGACTCCCCTCTGTGCCTTCCTTTGTGTGCTCACAGCTCTTGCTCTTCTTCTCAGAAGCGCCACAGGGGAGGCCTGGCACGAAATCATGCTGTCTTGTCTAGCCAACCGGGCCTGCGACCCATATGCCAACGCCAGTGAGTGTGGAAGTGACTTTGCCTACTTTTACTTCGTGTCCTTCATCTTCCTTTGTTCCTTTCTGGTAAGTGATGGCATTTTGCTAGCTCATCTCAGAACCTCACATTTCCTGTTAGTTCCTGACTTGGATCCATGCTGTAGCACAAGTTGATTCTGTTGGTCCTGGTACCAATAGGCTCATTAACCCTGGAAAGGACCCACTTGGGGATGAGTTCTTCTTGGCCTTACTTTAACTTGCACAAAAGGCTTAGTTAGGCTTCTAAAGGCCATGACCTCAGAATCTGGCTTCTAGGAATGTGTTAATGGACAGTAAAGACCACCACTGAGCCCCTAAGGATGTGGTGACAGAAGACGCAGCACTGAGCCTGAGGCCATACACTTTGGAGGTTAGTGGGAATAAGGTATAGAGGTAGGTGAGCTCTATCTCAGGAGTTTATGTCTTTTCCCAGGTCAGTGGAAGCTTTGAACCTTGGAGCAGGGATGTAATAACACTTGCTGACAATTTGTTGTGTGACTCAGGCTTTTTATTTTATTTTTTTTGCTGGTCGTGGGGCCTGAACTCTGGGTCTGACCACTGCCCCTCAGCTCTTCAGCTCAAGACTAGTGCTCTACCACTTGAGCCATAGCACCACTTCCGGCTTTTTCTGCTTAGGTGGTGCTGAGGAATTGAACCCAGGGCCTCATGCATGCAAGGCCAGCACCCTACCACTGAGCCACCTTCCCAGCCCCTCAGGCTTCTTTTTGAGTAAGGAAAAGGTTACAGATTGAGCAGAGGTACCATTAGTGTGAGACTGGTCTGGAGAAGGAGAGTGTCATTGTGATTGTATTTGAAGTATTAGAGTTTGAATGCAAGGCTTTGTGCTTGGTAGGTAGGTACTCTACTACTTGGGTCATATTCTAGGCCATATTCTGGTTATTTTTGAGATACAGGCCTCAACAGTGATACTTCTCTTTATGCTTCCTCCCATAGCTGGGATGGTAGACATGAACCACCATACTCAGCTGTCAGTTGAGGATGGGGGTCTCATGAATTCCACATGCACACTCCGGGCTATCCTTGAATTGTGATTCTCCTAGTCTCAGCCTCCTGAATAGTTCAGACGATAGATGCATAGCACGTGACTAGCTATTGGTGGAGACCACCCTTACCTCAGTTTCAGCTTCTTGAGTAGCTCTGGACTGTATTTTTGTTTTTTAATGGACTGTATTTTAAAGGTAGAGCTGACCTTATTGAAAAACAGAAAAGACAGCACTAGGGTTAGGCACCATAGTTATTATAATTCTAGGCTGAAGGCTTGTAAGAGTGGGAATGGTGGTTTGCATATCATTGTCTAAGGCTGGACCTAAGCAAAAATGTGAGGCCCTACCTGAAAAAAATAACTAAAGCAAAACAAACACAAAACAAACCAAAATGGAGTGTGTGGCTTAAGTGGAAGGATCTGTCTAGCAAGCATGAGGCCTGAGTTCATACCTGAGTATCACCAAAAATAAAAATAAGCTGGATGCTAGTGGATCATGCCTGTAATCCTAACTACTCAGGAGGCCAAAATCTGAGAATTATGGTTGGAAGCCAGCCCAGGTGAGGACTCTAATCTCCAATTAACTACCCAAAAAACCAGCAGTAGAGATATATTTCAAGTCGTAATGCATTAACCTGAAGCAAAAGAGCTCAGGTACACACGCACACACGTAAATTAAAAATGCGCGTGCACACACACACACACACACACACACACACATACACACAAACCAAAACAAGAAAACAAAAAAACAAAAACAAGCTATGAGCTGGGTGCCAATGGCTCATGCTTATAATTCTAGCTACTCAAGTAGTTGAGATCTGAGGACTTAGACTCAAAGCCAGCCCAGGCAGGAAAATCTGTGAGACTCTTATCTCTAGTTAACAAGCAAAAAGCCAGAGGTGGAGCTCTGGCTCAAGTGGTAGGGCATCAGCCTTGAGTAAAAAAGCTAATGGATAGTGCCCAGGCTCTGATTTCATGCTCTAGCACCAGAACCTCTTGTACTCCCACTCCTCCCAGAAAGCAAGCAATGCCTTAGAGTTTTTGTGTGATGGTTGAAGCTCTCAGCCTGAGATGAGAAACATGGAGAGCTGCAGGCATGAGATAGAGGCCAGTTGAGATGCTTCACAGACCTCTGGGTTGGAGTTGTGGATGAGTTGCTCTCTGTGTTGGGGTGTGTCTGTAGGGCTGGAGGACCCCCTCTGGGCTCCAGCCATGTACCCTGCTGGAGCCCAGAGTAGGTTCGCCTGTGATCATAGCAAGGACATAGGTTCCCCTCATCCCTGGGGAGGTGAATCCTTCCAGCATAGGGCCTGACCTGCATGGCTGTTGGCAAGCTTCTGCTTGCCTGAATAGAATAGAAGCGCAGGGACAATGACATAGTCTAGCAATGATGAATCCCCAGACCTGAGTGAGTCTATGGAATGAGGAGCACTACAGGGAAACCTGCCAAACCTGCCTCCAGAGGGTATGTGGCAGTATGTGGACATTTTTGTCTGTCAAGGCTAGCGTCAGGGCTATTGGCATTGAGTGGACAAAGGCCAGGGATACCGTGTTCAACATCCAACTACTCAGCTTAACATGTCAGCCACGCCAACACTGAGACTGAATGTTGAGATGACGTAGTAGGGCTAGGCTAGATGAAGGATCTAGTAGGACCAGCTCTGGTTACAGAAGGAAAGCCTGAGCATCTTTCAGGGAGCAGTATTGTTATGAGATGAGCTTATGGGCTTCTAGTAATTTGGATGGATTCCTTTAGCCAAGGACATCACAGTGAATCAAGGTAATGACAGAGTGAGGGCCTGGTTCTGGAGAGTCCCAGAGGGAGTCTGTGCTATACTGGGGCCTGGGGCAGTTCTGTGACCCTTTGTGGCCAAAGGTTCCTCCTTTCTGAAGGTCTGGTGGTAGCAGCCCAACTGGTCTTGGGATCAGTTTCGGGTGGGACATAGTGATGAATGCTCAAGACTACTAATGTCACCCTTCTAGATTTCAGGAGATGTTACTCGGGGACCACTTTGGAGGACAGGTGCCTAGAGGTTCATGTTGGGACAGGGTGTGAAAAGAGAAGGCGTGATGGTGAGCCTATCCTTGGAGCTGTGTCCTGGATACTGGAAGGGCTTGTTTATGGCTAGCTCGGGAGGGCCCTGTTCACAGGCCCTGGAAGGTTCTGGATTCCCAGCTGGAGCCTCTGAAGTAGGAGTTGTTTAACTTAAGGCTTTGTGTGTTGGCTATATAGCACAGGAGAGGCAAAGTGGGCAGACTGTGTGCTCTTTTAAGGTGCCGTTGGCTGGGTTTAATTCACTGAAACATGAGTCAAGGTTTGTGTGCCAGACAGGTGAAGTGGAAAAATGGAATGTTTTTGGGTGGCGGATGGGTGCAGGACTAGATTAGGGTGGAGTTTGGTTTTCTTGGTTGAAATAGAATATGAACAGAATAATTGGAAGTGAGGTGATTGCCATTGATTATTGAGTTAGCCACTGCAGAGTTTTTTAAAAATACATTGAGCTATGTAGCAGTCCCGGTAGCATCATTATCATCACAATAAAGAGATGGAGATATAGAGATGGTAAATATTTTTGGTAACCTGTGTTCAAAAGCAAAGCCTTGGAAATTGACAGATTGCTAGAAGGACATGAATTACACCACACTCAAGAACAAGTAGAAAATCTGAGTTGATCTATAATAAATATTTGACTCAGCAATCAAAAACCCCCAAAGAAAGAGATGGTCAAGATTGTTTAATAATGAAGGAGTTGCCTTTTCAACAAATGGTATTGGTAAGACTGGTTATTCATATGAAAAAGAGTGAAGTTTGAGTCTTTCCTTGTACTATATAAAAAAATTAGCTGGGTGCTAGTGGTTCCCACCTATAATTGTAGCTACCCAGGAGGCTGAACTCATCGGGCAGGAAAGCTCATGAGACTCTTACCTCCAATTAACCACCAAGAAGCCAGATGTAGAGCTGTGGCACAAATGGTAGAGTGTGCTCAGGCCCTGAGTTCAAGTCCCAGGACTAGCTTGAACACACACACACACACACACACACACAGAGAAAATCAACAAAACAAAACTCAGAATTAGTCAAATATTTAAATGGAAGAAGTAAAACATGAAACTCTTGAAAGAAAATATATGGGATAGATGTTTTTGACCTACTATTTAACAAAGGAGCTTGAGATTGACACTAAAATGACAAGAACTAAGCAGGGCGCTGGTGGGCTTATGCCTGTGATCCTAGCTACTCAGAAGGCTGAGATCTGAGGATCACAGTTCAAAGCTAGCCTGGGCAGGAAAGTTCGTGAGACTCTTATCTCCAATAAACCATCAGAAAACCAGAAGTGGCACTGTGGCTTAAGTGGTAAAGTGCTCGCCTTGAACTAAAACCTGAGGGACAGTGCCTAGGCCCAGAATTCAAGCCCCATGACCGACAAAAAAAAAAAAAAAATCCACAAGAACTTTATACATTAAAGGACATTATCAACAGGTTGAGAAGACATTAAAGAAAAGATTGCCAAATCAGGCCATGTGCAGGTGGCTCACACTTGTACTGCTGGCTACTCAGGAGGCCGAGATCTAAGGATCACGGTTCAAAGCCAGCCTGGGCAGGAAAGCCCATAAAACTCTTATTTCCAATCAAAACCAACAAAAAAGCTGGAAATGAAGGTATGGCTCAAGTAAAGTGCTATCTTTGAACACAAAAACTCAGGGACAGGCTAGAAAGGTGGCTCAGTGGTAGAGCGCTTGCCTTGCATGCCTGAGGCCCTGGGTTCCATTCCTCAGCACCACATAAGCAAAAAGAAAAAAGCCAGAAGTGGCGCTGTGGCTCAGGTGGTAGAGCGCTAGCCTTGAGCTGAAGAGCTGAGGGACAGCACCCAGGCCCAGAGTTCAGACCCCACGACTGGACCAAAAAAAAAAAAAAAAAAGCTCAGGGACAATGCCCAGGCCCTTGAGTTCAAGCCCAGGACAGGCATAAAAATAAAAAAAAAAGATTGCCAAATCATATATAAGATATACAAGATATGGAATTAATATCAAGACAGGAAGAACTATTAACAACAAAAAACACCCAACCTAATTAAGAAATAAGCAAAGGTCTTTAACTACCCCCCCCTCCCAAAAAAGACAAGTATATAAAAAAGATATTCAGCATAATTAGGGAAATGTAGATCAAAATCACAGCCAGCCAGGCGCCAGTGGCTCACGCCTGTAATCCTAGCTGTTCAGGAGGCTGAGATCTGAGGATTGAGGTTCAAAGCCAGCTGGGGCAAGAAAGTCTGTGAGACTCTTATCTCCAATAAACCACAAGAAAACTGGAAGTGGTGCTGTGGCTCAAGTGGTTAGAGCACTCATCTTGAGCCGAAGAGCTAAGTGACAGTGCCCAGGCCCAGAGTTCAAGCCCCATGACCGACCAAAAAACAAAACAAAATAATCACAACCAGATGCTACTTTACATCTATTAATATTGCTATTATATAAATACATTTAAGAGAAAGATAGATGGGAAAAAGAAAATAACAAGTGTTGGCCATGTTGTGGAGAAATTGAAAGCCTTGTGCTCTGCTGGTGACAACACAAGATGGTGCAGGAACCAAGTGAGTATGTGTGTCACCGTGCTTACTGCAGCATTTTTCATAATGGCAAAACAGAAGAAGCAACTGCAGCTCACATCAACAGAATACTGACCAAAATGTGACATCAGTCTATGGTAGAATATGTTTCAGTCTGTAAGAGGAAGAAAATCCTTCTAAATGGAGGCATTATGTTAAGCGAAATAAACTAGTCACAAAGGAAATAAACTGTGTAATTCCATTAAGATAACGTGCCTTAAGGAGTCAGCTTTATGGAAATTGCAAATAGAAATGGTGATTTTCAGGGGATTAGGGAGATGGGAATGGGGAACTAGTGTTTAATGGGGACACATTTCAGTTTGGAAGATTGAAAGAATTCTGGAGATTAAGCTTAATGGAGGGATAATAATGTGAATAAGCTCCTAGCCCTTATTACATTAAAAATGGTTTAAATGGTAAGGTTTTGTTATGCATATTTTACCACAGTCTAAAAAATAGGACTTAAATAGAAGAAAAGGGAACACTCATAGCACATTCTTTGAAATCAGCATTATCCTTATACCATAGCCACAGATGACAAATGCAGGCTGCAGAGTAATATCCCACATGAATATTGATGTGACTATCTCAACAAAAGAGTAGCAAAATCAAATTTTAACAACATATAAAAAGGATTATGCAGCCGGGCACAGGTGTCTCACGCCTGTATCCTAGCTAATCAGGAGGCTGAGATCTGAGGATCGAGGTTCAAAGCCAGCTCGAGCAGGAAAGTCCGTGAGACTCTTATCTCCAATAAACCACTCACAGGGGCCAGCGCCCAGGCCCAGAGTTCAAGCCCCACGACCTACCGAAAAAAAAGGATTATACCTAGTAAACAACCATCCAAAAAGAAAAAAAAGGGTTATGCCCAATAACCAAATGAAATATATCCCAGGGATGTAATTTAAGAAAAGTCAGTCAACATAAAATACCACATTAATAGAATGAGAGGGAAAAACACATGCTCATTTCAGTAGATGGAGAAAATGTATTTGACGAAACTTAGCATCATAATGTATAACACATAGCAAACTATAGAAAGAAGGAAACTTTATCATCATGATAAGGACTTTTTTTTTTGTAGGTTGTGGGTCTTGAACTCTGGGTCTAGATGCTGTCCTGAGCTCTTCAGCTCAACGCTAGTGCTCTACCACTTGAGCCACAGCACCATTTCCAGTTTTCTGGTGGTTTATTGGAGATAAGAGTCTCATGGAGTTTCCTGCTCAGGCTGGCTTTGAATCACAGTGAGACATAAAAAAAAAGAACAGAAAATAAGTCTGGAAAACTTGCAGGAAAATAGGAATTGAGGTTTATTGCTGGTGGGGTTGTAAAAAAATATATACAGCTGCTGATAATATTTAGCAGTTCCTCAAAAATTTAAGCATAAAATTACCATGTGATTTATCAGTTCTACTCCCAGGCCTGTAATCAAGAGAAATGAAAAGAAGCACTTACAAGGAACTTTTATATAAATGTTTACAGACTTCCGTAGTGGATAGAGAACACAGATGTCCATCAGTGGATGGAGACATGTGGTGCGTGCCTGGACTGGAAAGCCTTCAGCCATGAAATGAAATGATGAATGAGCAAATGCTAACCTAGGGAGACCCTCACGAACACTACACTGAGTGAAAGAAGCCAGACAGAAAGGGTCACATATTTTGTGATTCCTTTCATATGAAATATCTAGGAGAAACAGATCCATCTATTTGAAGAATAATCTGATCGTTGCTAGGAGATAAGGGAAGAGAGGAATAGAGAATGATTACTTAATGGGTACAGGATATTTTCTGGGTCTAAAAACCATTTTGAAGCTAGAGATAGGTACATAATACTGTGAACACACTTAAGTGCTACTGAATTGTACATTCTAAAATGTGTCATGTGAATTCAGCTTATAGAAAAATAGAACTCAAGCTATTCACTGCCAGTAGCTAAACTTCTTACTCCAAAATCACTGCTCTCATGGAAGGCCAGCCTAAGGAGGTGGATGATGGTTGTCATAAAGCTAAGGACAGATTAACCTGCATGTCAAGATGTGTCATAGTCAAGAGATTTGGGGGACTGATCTAGGAAAGAGTGGTAGAAATAGAAGGCAGAGGCTTCAGAGAACTAGTGTTGGGATTACATATGTTGGATCAGGAACCGAGAGGATGAGGAGGCCCTGGGATCCCCAGTGTAAAAGAAGTCAATGGGAGGAGCAGGTGTGGTCCAGGGCTGGCCCAAGCCAAGTGACCTCTGCTGTCCAGATAGTTCCACTGTGTTTGGCACTGAGGGTACGCAGGGCAAGAGGACAGGCTGAGGTTTCTGTGTCACCTCTTCTTCTTCCTGTCCTGCAGATGTTGAACCTCTTTGTGGCTGTGATCATGGACAATTTTGAGTACCTCACGCGGGACTCTTCCATCCTAGGGCCTCATCACCTGGACGAGTTCATCCGTGTCTGGGCTGAGTACGACCCAGCTGCGTGGTGAGTGAGCCCTTGGGGATGTGGTCCTCAGAGAGATCCTTTCCCATGATGTTCAGGGCTGGGTGGGCTTTGACATGTTTCCTGTGAACATTCCCTTCAGGCTTCGGTCTGGAATCCAAGAATCTACCCTGTTCTCTGTTGGATGGTGCTGACCATTAAATTCCCTTCAAGTGGTACTTTCCTTTTTGGTCCCTGTGCTTGATGCAGCTCTAAGGCAGATACGTGGTCTTTGAGACTCTGTATGGCCCTCAGAAGGGTACCTTTGCCTCTGGCCAGGAAGGTTTCCAGGGGTCTGTGAGGCTAGTACACGGAGTGTCCTGCCTTTCTTGAAGCCTGTCCTGTGAGGGATGTAGAGGCTGGTGAGGCAGTGTGTGGAGGCAGCATGGCTGGCTGCACACCCCTGTGACACTTGGAGGCTTTAAGAAGAAACATTCTCTTCTTTCTCTGCCATGGGGGACAGAAGCCAATGTGTGCCTCTGTTGCCAGCCCTAGCTGCACATGGTGGGCACTCAATAAGCTTTTATTGAAACCAGAGGAACTACAGGATCCTAAGACCCATTAATTAAGGCGGGAAAGAGTTACTGTGTAACATAAGTGAGATGATTCCTTTCCATAGAGAGGTTTGGGGTCAGAAGGTGAAGTTGTTTAGACTGCTCAGACTTCCAAGTGCTATGTACACCCAGGGCTGAGCTCACATGCCCGAAGGCAGGCAAGCAGAGCAGCAGGAGCTCTCCACCCTCCACCTGTTCATTACTCAGCACTGCATCCACTGCACATTCAGTTGATCATTCTGTCAGCCATTCTCTTACGCATTCCTGTATGTTCTTCATTCACTTGCTCAGTCACTCATTCACTCAATCATTAGTTATTGAGGACAGCTCCCTGCAAGCTGGATGTCGGAGGTGGAGGTGGTGAGGGACCTGGCTGCTACGTAAGACATAGGAATGTTTGTCCCTCACCACAAGTGCATAGAAACTGCTGCGAATGAACACTTGTCATGGATGCCCACTTCCCATGCCCTAGTTGGGGGAGGGGATTTTTCAGCTGAGTGCAGCTCTCGCCTGCCTATGTCTCTCTTGCATGGCTCTGCACCCTACGTTTTGTTGTGGGACTTAGAGAATGTCCTCAGGCTGGATAGTATCAGGCTCTTGGTGGGGGGTGTGGTCAGAGAGACAGGAGGGTGTGGTCAGGCTTCTGGTGGAGAGGCTGGCTAGGCTTCCTCACTATTTCTGCTGGACTGTGAGTCACTCTCCCTCAGCTTCCCTGGCATATCTTTTCCACCATGGTAAGGAAGCTGTCAGCTTGGGTAAGTCCCACTGCCTGGTAGTAGGGACCCAGACCCTAGACACAGGACACAGGCCTTTCTTGTCCAGGCCCACTAGGCCCCTAAAATCTCCTTCTGATATGTATTGAGAGACAGGGAGAGAGAGAAAGAGAGAGAGGGAGACAGAGAGGCAGAGAAAGACAGAGATAGACAGAGACTATATGAATATTGGTATGCTTGTCCTGTGGCTTGAACTCAGAGCCTGAGCACTAAGGCTTGCATTCTACCACTTGGGCCACAGATCTACTTCTGGTTGTGTGTGTGTGTGGTTAATTGGAGATAAGGACTTTCCTGTCTTGGCTGGCTTTGAACTGTGGTCCACAGATCACAGCCTCCTGAGTAGGTATGAGCCACCAGCACCTGGCTTGCATTTTATGTTTTAATGAAAAATTTAGTTCTCTCTCCCCACCCTCTAGTACAGAAGAAACATAGCAGTTATTTATGTTTCCTAGCATATGTGACCATTTTTTTACAGCTCTCAAAAGTGCTGTTATGTTGTTGGAGAGTCTGAGAATGAGTCCACCAATGCGGGCTTAGAGTTTGAAGAAGTGTATTAAGATGTTGCAGAAGCTGACTGGCCAGGGACATAGTGTAGACTCAGGAGCTAACACTGTGACCCCGAGTATCCACACAAGCTAGGCTTATGAAGGCAAAAACTGCAAGCAGGTGCAAGCTGCAAAGTTACAGTAATATGATAACATCAACCTTTTTGAAGCAGGACTTTTACAATGTATTACATTCCTCAGTTCCCAGTGGCAGGTTATTGCATTCCTCAGTTCCCAGTAAGAGGTTACATTCCTGAGTTCCCAGTAAGGGGTTAAATTCCTGACTCAGTTTCCTTGCTTGGCCTAGGGGCATTTTTTTTAAATCCTAAGAGACCCTTACAATGTCTGTTGCATCCCCATCTTTGCCTTGAAATGCCCAAGACTCCACTGGAATGCACAGGCTCAAAGGTATTTCCCTGTGTCTGTGGTTAAGAAGACCAGGCAGGGGTGGGAGCCACTCCACCTGAGGCATGAGTCAGGAGCGCTCTGAGGGTGGTGCTGACACCGAGGCATGGTTTGGAGGCACTGCGAGAGTCATCCTGAGGCTGTGGCCTGAGGAGTTGCTGTGTTTCAGGAACACTTAAAATGTTGTAGAAACAGATACTTTAAAGGACATGGTTGTTTTAAAGGCCAGTAAGAGGAATCCGTATTCACTTGAATTTTTATGAACTGCATATCTAGGTCTTACAGCCAGTTATGAGTAAGAACAGAAATATGGTGTGCAGCAAGTGGCTTTCTGTGTAGTGAGGTCTAAGATGGTTTTCCAGTTCCAGGTTTTAGAATCCAGGGACCTTGAGAGATACAGGATGTCAGGATATAGAAAAAGTGCTTGTTGAATTCACTGAAGACCAGAAGACTTGCCTGAGTAGCACATGCCAAGGCCACAAAAGACTAATGAGCTAGCAATGCTGATAGACCTGTGAACAACAGCTGCACACGTCTGTTCCTGTGAGCGGTGAGGTTGAGGCTAGCTCCCCTTTGACTGCCTAAGGAGATGAAGGCCTAGCAGTGCTAGTACACTTTGGATCTGGGTCCCATGTCCTAGATGGGACATGGGCAGAGCAGATGCCCCCTCAAGTCTGATAGTAGTTTGCATGAAGATACAGGTCTGTAGTCTATTTACCAAGTGACTTGGATATCTCATTCTGGGGGGTGGGGGAGAACTTCACAACCATAAAAAACTTTGTCAAACTCCCCAACATTTGTGTCTATGTATGTGTGCCCACATGTCTGTGCATATGTACACAAACACACGTGTGCATGTGTATATGCATGGGTACATCTATGTTGAGAACCTGTGTGTATGCTGTGCATGAGTACATGCTGTATGTGCATACATCAGAGTGGGAGCACACTCTACATGCATGGGCACCCACACAGACACACGAATGCATGTGTATATGTGTGGGTACATCTGTGTTGAGAGCCCGTGTGTATATTGTGCATATGTACATGGTACATGTGCATACATCAGAGTGGGAACACACTCTACATGCATGGGCACCCACACAGACACACAAATGCATGTGTATATGTGTGTGTACATCTGTGTTGATAGCTGGTGTGTATATTGTGCATATGTACATGGTACATGTGCACACATGTGTCTGCATATGTGCACAGACACCTGTATGCATGTGCATATGTGTGGGTACATCTGTGTTGAGCCTTGTGTATACTGTGCATGTATAAATACTGGATGTGCAGAGTGGGAACACATTCTAATCTATGTACACATACGTGGCTATGCATATGTGCACAGACACACAAGTGCATGTGCATATGTGTGGGTACATCTGTGTTGAGCCTTGCGTAAGCTGTGCATGTGTCCATGCTGTATGTGCATACATGAGAGTGGGACCACACTCTAGATGCATGCGCACTACACACATGTACATTTTATGCAAATTACTATGTGTGTGCATGTATATGCATATGAGGGAACTGCCTGTTTATGCATGCTTACGTGTGTGTGTGCTGTGTGCATGTGTGAGTTCTATGTATATGTTTATACACATGCCAGTGTGTGTACATGTCATATGTGCATTGGGTGTACATGTGCAAGGCTGTGTGTACTATGGGAAGCTAGGAAGATATGAATCTGTGGATGTTTGGGAGCCTTTCCCCAGCCTTCCTTTTGTTGCTGTCAAATGCACTTTTTATGGTAAAGTGTGCGCAGAAACTCAAAAGGAGGATCACAATCACATCTCTTCATATGTCCCATAAGCATTTCCTGAGCAGCTGCTGTGTGCTGGGGCCATGGTCAGGAGTGAAGCAGGCACAGGCATGTTCTCTGAGCACTTGCTTTGAAAGGGGATGGTAGAGTGGCTGTCACTTGAGTCTGGGGACATTTCTGAAGGACAGATGGCTTGACATCTGGCATACACTCAAGGAGGCAAAATGGGGTGAGTGCTAAAGAATGCTGGGAATAGTAAGTCCTGAAGTGAGGGGAAAGCTAGGCTGGTTGTTAGCTGGAGTGACTCTGTTACAAAGTTGGCTAAAATAAGGCTAGGAGAGACTGAGAAAGGCCCTGAAATTTGGGTTAAGCACATAGCTTTGATTGTGTTTGACAGTAGGAGGTTGAATCAGAGAGTTATGATAGCCTGCCCATGCTTTTCTTCTGTTGGCATTTAATGAATTTGTTGGGCAGGGTAGTCATGAGGTTCAAGGGCTTCATGTACCCAGCCCCTTTAGGAAGGTCCCCAGGGTTCAACAATGTTGGCAGGTACAGTGAGTGAATTTAACATGATTTGGATCTGATTGGACTGAGGAGGGAGCAGCATTGGAGGGAGAAGAATCAGAGGTACCCTCAAGGGTGCTCGCTCTGGGAGGAGTATGTCCTTAGCTAAAAAGAATGTGTTCTAGGGTGGGAGTCTGCTGTGTCTAGGGAGGCGCACAGACACACATAGATGTATACCTCTGAGGTGGTTGTGATGGAAATGAACAGGCTATATTAGGGCGTGAAGAAGTCAGAGTTGGAGGAAGTGTCATGGAGAGGGGCTTCTGGCACTGAAGGGGCGAGAGAAGGGGCTGAAGAGAATGAGCATGGGCCAGCCCAGATATGCCATCTTGCCCGGCGTGGGACCCATGGGTGCAGATGTGTGTTCTGTGTGACAGAATGTCTTCTGTCTACCTTGGAGCTGCCATGCTTTCTGGGAAGCACCAGATAGATCCCTATAACCAGCAGAGAGCAACCTGTATAGCTGCACCCCTCACCTCCACTACCATGGCTGCTCAAGGCACATCTTCCCATCGCAGGCTGGGCGGGGAGTGGGATGGGTTCCACCGTGCCTTGTTGCCATAACCTGTAACATTTCCTTTCCAGTTGCCGGATTCATTATAAGGATATGTACAGTTTGTTGCGTTGTATTGCGCCACCCGTTGGCTTAGGGAAGAACTGCCCTCGTAGGTTGGCCTACAAGGTTTGCAACTTCAGAGCCTCCATCTGACATACTTCCTTGCCCGAATCGCAAACACTGCACACACTCCCTGCCTGGTTTGGGAATGACAACACCTCACCTCTCCTCTGCCCTGCCATGCCCCGCATTCCGGCCTCCTGGATGCTTTGGTTCCCTGTCTAATCTCCCCGGACCCTTGTAGCTGGCTGGGGGAAGGCAGCCTTTGGGACAGTGCACAGGGAGCTTTCTGGCCTGGCTGTATCAGCCAGCACCAGTTGACTGGGTGGGTGCTGGAGGCCAGGTCCAGCCTGCACCAAGAGAACAGTGGCTGCACTCAGCTTTCCTGCAGGCTCTGGTGGGTGGGCTGATGGTCAGCAGGTCAGAGGTGAAGGCCCCAAGGAGGGGCACATGTGCACAAATAAACCAGGAGTGGCTGCCCTTCTGGGTCAGAGAAGGTTTCTGAATCCCTGGGAAAGGAGAAAGTAGAGGCAGAGTGGACTAAGAAAAGAGGGGCCCCCTGTTTCAGCTCTGGATTGAACTGCTCAGCCCAGCAGAGTTGCCCCTGGTCTGGAACTATGTGCTGAGGGCACAGTCTGGGCAGGTCTGCCTGCCAGGGAAAGGCTGGGCCTGAACTTGCTATGTCTCTGAGACCGAAGCCCATAGGAAGGTACACTGGGGTAGTGCAGCTGCTCTGCTTGGGAAACACTCACTGGCCCCAGAGACTTCCCTGGGTCCCAGGTCCCACAGGAGGCATCTCCCACCTATTGGGCCCCAACCGGTCCTATCAGAGGCGTGAGAGTGGCACCAGGCCATACCCACCCAGCTCCTCCCCTCCCTGCAGTCTCCTTCCCATCCAGCCCTGACCCCAGCAGCAGCCCTGCCCTGGGCTGGCCTCGGGCGTCTCTGGGCTTGGAGCAGGACTTGCCCTATGGTCAAGTTCAGCTCTATAGCCTCTGGGCTCCCTCTTTAGTTTTCTTGTCTGTTGTACATTTTCCTCCACTTTAGCCTTTGCCTTACTTGGAATCAAATCTGACCATTAAGACAGATGATGATGCTGCCTTGGTTCTCAGCAGAAGCCCCATCTCCACAGAACTTGGCCAGAGCTTCTTACACGGTGGAACAGTTCTGGTCTGATTTGGCCTTATCTGTGGCTCTAAAAGAGTAAAAGCAGTAAAAATATAACCCAAAGCCGCTCCGATGCAGCCCTTCCTCACCCCTCCATGTTCATTAGCTCAGACGTCACCCCTGCCCGCTGTCCCGCGTGGGGCTGGAGTGAGGAGGTGAGGATGGGGGTGGGGGCAAGCAGGGGTCAAGTCAAGCAGAGCGTCCCTCATCTTACCAGTTTCAATTTTGGGCATTTAACCGACACTTTGGTTAACTGGATCTGTTTTCTTGTCTGCTTCCTCCCCTGCCCGCTCCCTGCTCTGCCCCTCCTGCCGTGGGCCTCTCCTGTGGACCACCCCTCTGTGCCTGCCTCTGGGATGGGCTTCCAGTGGGCGCATCAGTTACAATGACATGTTTGAGATGCTGAAACACATGTCTCCACCTCTGGGGCTGGGGAAGAAATGCCCGGCTCGAGTTGCATACAAGGTAGACCCTGTCCCTGCACCGTCCCTGCTCCCCATCCAGGAGCTGTCTGCAGTCTGCAGTCTGCAGTGCCCTCCTGGGCCGTGCAAAGCTCACAGGGTGCTTGTGGGCGCTCAGCTGCTTGTCTGTACCTGGCTGCCTGGCTGCCGCTGTCTTCTCCACCTTGCCTCCTGCTCCCATCCCAGGCAGAGGAACATGTCTGCCCTGGGCCCTGGGGCCTTGTCTAGTGCTCCCCACTGCTGATGCCCCTCCGAGGCTCAGGAAGATGGAGCTAGAGCACGACCCTCCCCCTTGCCCTTTCTCCTTCCCTTTCTTCCTAGGAATGAGGGGACAGAACCAGGTGGTTTATTTACTAATTTTTTTGATAGAGGTTATTTTATTCTGTACCCTTAGGCCCTGGCATGGGGTAGAGTTTCAGGTCCTCAGCGCCCGGCCCTGCCCTGCAGGGAGGCCTGGACCCCTGTGCTGCTCCTCCCCCTGCTCTTCCCCAAGCACAGGCAGCACAGAGGGGCTTGGCTTGGCCGTAGTCTCTAAGGACTTCCTGGGCTCCATGGTGGGAAGGAGACATTTGCAATGAGAAAGAGGAGGTATCAGGGAGATACTTCATGTCACTTCTAGGGTGACAGAGGCCCCTTCAGGAGGGGAATGGCTTAGGGTACTAGGAGTCACAGGTGGCTGAGCTTTAAGGAAGTGGGTAAACTTAGGAACACCTCCAGGCACCCCTGCTGGAGGCGTGGCAGGTTATAGGGCCCAGCCCTAAGCCTGCTCCCCTGCAGCACCACCTGCAGTCCTTACATCCAGCCCCCCCCCCCCCCCCCCCACACACACACACCTTGGCCTGTCCTGGTCTCTACTACTCTCCAGAAAACAGGGCCAACTGTCTTTGCCAGAGAGAGCTTTCTCCCAGTTTCCTCTTGTGTACTGTGTGCCCCCTGCCCATATGGGCTTTGTCTGTGACCCTCCCCCCTTCTAGGTCTTCATGTTACTGGTTCAGTATAGTCTGTGGGAGCAGAGCAGCTCTCCCAGCCGCACAGAGATGCCTCTGGGGTTTTCTGCCCTTCCCCGCCCCTGACTTGCATGTCTGTTATGCCTGCTGAAGGCCCTGCATGCAAGGCTGTGGCCATGTCCCCTGGAGGGAGAGCTCTGTCCACACGACACTTGGAACATGCATGCAGGACTGTAAGGTCCTTCCCATGCTGGCTGATCCTGAGTTCTGGATAGGATTCAGCTTGGGGACTGGTTGGACTGGGGAGCTGGGGAAGGCCAAGGAGATGCTCAAGGAGATGCCTGTTTTCCTTGGCTTTACTGCTCTGTTTCTGTGAAGTTCCTAGCCCTTTAGGGCTTGGGCGGCCCAGGTGAGAGGTTGGTAAGTGCAGCCTCGAGTGCCCTGGATGGAGCTCCCCCTCCTAGAAGACATGTGCTTGATCCCTGTCACTCCCATCCCAAGTCCCTTCCCTAGGAGAGGAGTTCCCAGCCCCTCTGCACTGCCATCGGTGCTGGTCTGCAGTTCATGCTCTGGAAAGCAGGCCTTTCCTGAGGTGCAGCACAGGTGGTGGGTGAGGCCTTGGCCCTGTGGCTGGGTGTGCCGAGTGGGGCCTTGCCAGCATTCAGAGGACAAAGTCTGGCTCCCATTCTCAGCATTCCTGTACTTCTCCTCCCCTCAGGCCCATGTCACATTGAAGACATAGGCTTGTATGTGGCCCTCTTAGACAAATGGCCCAGGGCTATCCTGCCAGGATGCCAGGCCCAAGACAGAACTCCCTTTTCTGGTTCTCTCTTCTTGTGCAGAAGACAGAGAGTTATGGTGCTTCTGGGGCTTCATTTGGACAGCCAAGTGCTCATAGATGCATCTGAGATCTTTTTCCTCCTCAAGGCCTCATAATTTCTCAGACCCTGGAACTCTGGGAAGCTGCTGGCTCTTGTCTGGAATGCATGGTGCAGATATACACCTGTTTCTAGATGTCCTGTCCTCCAAAATTGAAGAGAAAAAATTGGCCGTTTGATGGAAGATGGTACCAGTGTACTCTCCAACAGCCCATGCTGCTCCTGTTGGAGCTGGAGGCCTGTGTAGTCGTTCTGTCTGTTCTGGTCCTTCCTACTGGAAGGATGAAAGGAGGTTGTCTCTAATGCTTTCCTTACTGCTTTGGGTGATATGGTTTCCACCGTCAAGTGGCATGAGCATGTCTTCCCAGCCCCCTGGCTGGGTCGGCGGGGGGTGGGAGGGAACGGGTGCAATCTCACAGGGTCTGAACTGTGCTAGAATGTCTCTCTTCAGGGATCTTCCACTGGAGCTTGAACTCAGAGTAGCCTTCTTGGCCACCATCCCTTGTCCAGATCACCCATCTGCAGGTGGAGGAGGTCAGGTCACCAGAGTTACAGGATGGGTCCCTCCCTCTTTTCTGTGGGCTAACCCAGAAGTCTCCACCTTAGCAAGGCCACATACCCTTATTTTGTCCACAGTCATTGATTAAACAGAGGTCCCTTGGCTGAGGATGTTCCTGGTCTTCCAGAGGGATCTAGGCTGCTGCCTTGGACAGGCCTTGCCCTGTATTTCTGTTCTTCTGCAGCCAGGAGAATCCTCAGCTTAGATGAGGTAGGCTTAGAGGAGAGTGAATGCTGGCAAAACTCCCATCCACCCAGCCTTGCTTGGCCCTGGCACTCGCAAGGACTACCCTCAGGAGGCCCAGTCCAGTCACTGCAATCCTGGGGTACGGGGAGACACATGTACATGGCCCTGATCTCCTCCCACTTGTCCCCAGCGCCTGGTCCGCATGAATATGCCCATCTCCAATGAGGACATGACGGTGCACTTCACGTCCACGTTGATGGCCCTCATCCGGACTGCCCTGGAGATCAAACTGGCCCCAGGTAAGGGGGTGGCCTGGAGGAGGGGGAGATTATCCAATCAGTCCAGAGTGAGCTCAAGGCCAACCTTGAACACACACACACACACACACACACACACACACACACACAACCTTGAACACACACACACACACACACAGAGCCAGGCCCTGTTTCAAGATAAAACAATGGGAAACAAAACAAAAGGAGAGTGGACCCAGGCAGATGTGCCTGGAGGAGGGTGAGGGGCGGGGGGGCTGGCTTTGTGTGGAGGGCAGGTGTGCCAAGTGCCTGCTCTGGCCTCTGCTGGCTTTAGTGCTGACGGCCATCAATATTATAATGACTCTCTCTTTAGTGAAGAGACAAGCCCAATGAAGTGGGGTCACTCCACCCATGTTACTCAGAACTAGTTAGTGGAGGAGCCAGAATTCAGCTCACCACGATCCCCTAGGCCATATATACCTTCTGTTTCCACCGCCTTCTCCTACCCAGAGAAAGTAGGAGCTACCAAGGGGCCCCGAGTCCCAGCACATCCCTCGTGTTTCCACCGCCTTCTCCTACCCAGAGAAAGTAGGAGCTACCGAGGGGCCCCAAGTCCCAGCACATCCCTCGTCTCTGCCCCCTGAAGCTTGGCCACTGGCCCCCGTGTAGGAGTGGGCTGCTCCCCTTTGCACTCCCAGCCCAGTTTCACCATTTTCCGGATGCCACCTGCGGCTCCCACCCTTTCTCTTGCCCTATTGATTTTCCCTCTGCTGGGTTTCTTGTATCAATATGCGAATGCATTACTATGTTTCTTTTCTTAAAAAATTCCACACAAGCAAGTCCAACAATTTAGAAGAAATGGAAGAATTTCTTAAAGAGGTTTTGAGAATAGATGCCACAATATCCCTCCATATAGATAAACTCTATTAGATAAACTAAGCCTTCCAGAAAGAAAATCCCAGGTCTAGATGGATGGAATTCTACAAAACATTTAGTATTATCAGAGAATATTTCCCAACCTACTTGAAATGAGCTTTACACCGATACAAAAAACAAAGATCTGACAAGAAACTAAAGCTTCAAGGCTGCTGGTAGCTCATGCCTGTAATCCTAGCTACTCAGGAAGTTTAGATTGGAGGGTCACAGTTCAAAACCAGCCTGAAGGCTAGGAATATGGCTTGGTGGTAGAGTGCTTGCCTCACATGCATGAAGACCTGGGTTCATTTCCTCAGTACCACATAAACAGAAAAAGCCACCCTGTGGCTCAAGTGGTAGAGTGCTAGTCTTGAGCAAAAAAAAAAAGAAGCTCCGGCACAGTTCTCAGGCCTTGAGGTCAAGCGTCAGGACTGGCAAAACAAAAACAAAACAAAAAAGTCTGTGAAACTCTTATCTCCACTAAATTACCAAAAAGCCAGAAGTGGAATTGTGGTTCAAGAGGTAAAACAGTAGCTTTGAGCAAAAGAAGGAAAGAAGCAAGGAAGGAAGGGAGCGAAGGAGGGAGGGAAGGAAAGAAGGAAAAGAAAGAAACCTTCAGACCAAATCAGCCTCATGAACATAGACACAAAAATCTTCACCCCAATTTCAGGTAGCTGAATCTAGTTATACATAAAAGAAGTCAACACAGGATGGCACTGTTGGAATGTATCCCAGAATTGTAGGGCTGATTCAGTGTTTGTAGATCAGTATAGCTTATCATATAAAACAGTAGAACGATATGATGTCTCATCAGGTACAGAGAGAAAGCATTGACAAAATCTAGCATTCGCCGGGTACAGGTGGCTCACACCTGTAATCCTAGCTACTCAGGAGGCTGAGATCTCAGGATCGTGGTTCAAAGCCAGCCTGGGCAGGAAAGTCCGTGAAACTCTTATCTCCAATAAACCACCAGAAAACCGGAAGTGGTGCTGTAGCTCAAGTGGTAGAGCACTAGCCTTGAGTTGAAGAGCTGAGGGACAGCGCTCAGGCCCAGAGTTCAAGGCCCATGACCGACCAAAAAAAAAAAAAAATCTAGCGTACATTTATGCTAAGAAATTTCTAGGGCTGGTCATGGTGGCTCATGTCTGTAATTCCAGCTACTTGAGAAAAAGGGATGGGAGTATTGCAGTGTTAAAGCCAGCTCCAGCAAAAAATTAGTGATACCCTATCTCAAAAACAAACTAGGCATTGTTATTTATGCCTATAATTTCAGCTAGATGGGAGGTAGAGAGAGGAAGGTCACCATTCAAGGTGGTCAAAAACTGTTCAAGACTCTGTGTGAAAAATAACTAAAGCAAAATGGGCTCACTAGCAAGCCCAAGGGCCTGAGCACCATATTCAGTTGCTCCTCCACCCCACCCCCAGAAAAGAAAAATCTTCTGTTGTTGTTGTCAGTTTTTGGGGGGGATTGACTCAGGGCCTGGGCACTGTCTCTGAGCTCTTCTGCTCAAGGCTAGTACTCTATCACTTTGAGCCACAGTGCCACTTTTGGTTTTCAGATGATTAATCGGAGATAAGGATGTTAGATTATTTGGACTTTGCCAGAAAACCATGCAGACATCCAGGTACAGAGAACAAAGAAAGGTTTATTACTGGGAAAGGGGGCTGACAAGACTCCTCACAAGGGAAGAATGAGAAGAAGCACCTGCTATTGTCTGGGGTGACCTACATAACCTAGGAGGTCTAGAAGGGGCTAGGAGGTGGAGACCCTGGTGTGGACGTGTGGGCCAGGGGCTTCATCATGGCAGACTAGGATTTATGGCTGCTGCCCAAATAGTAGACAAGGGTCCTGTAGCTGCCCAGGCCTGAAGGTCACTCTAAGGGGCTCTTGTTGCCTTCTATAGTGGTAGCTGCCCCAGAGAAGTGCCATCCCAAGGTAAAGGGGGCTGGAGGCTGATGATTTACTACCTTTACTACATGGGCCGAATGGAACGTGCTAAGCTGTAGAGAAGGGAAGGAGTGGACTAAGTTATTGGAAGGGAGCACATTTCACTAACAAAGGGTCTCATGGACTTTCCTGCCCGGGTTGGCTTTGAACTGTGATCCTCAGGTCTTAGCCTCCTGAGTATCTAGAATTACAGGTGTGAGCCACCAGTGCCCAACTGTCCAAAAAAAAAAAAAAATACTTCCTATGTAACTAGGAAGTAAATGTTCTCTGTCACATTGTCTCATAGGTATAATAAAGAGTATCTATGAACAAATTAGTTGGCCATGCACTGGTGGCTCATGCCTGTACTCTTAGGTACTCAGGGGACTGAGACCTGGAAGATCTGAAGCCAGCCTGGGAAGAAAAGACCAAAAGATTCCATCTTTAAAATAACCAGCAAAATGCAGGGCTGATAGTGTAGCTCACGTGGTAGAATGCCAGCTGTTCAATCCAGCTATACAAGCATGAGCCCCTGAGTTAAAGCCCAGCTACCAGCAACAAAACCAAACAACATCTATAGTTAATATAATTGGCAAAGAAAAGCAGCCTCCTTTCTGCCGAGGACAAGAACAAGCAAATATGGTGGCTGTTACCATTTTACTCAGTTCCTATCTCCTGTAATAGGGTGAAAAAAAGAAATAAGAACAAGAAATGCAAGCATCTTTCTTCCTGATTGATCCGATTACCCGTCTCAAAAATTCCAGTCACAGTTTAAAGGTATTGAAACTACTAAGTGTAACAAGGTCACAGTATACAAGGTCAGTGCACAAAGGCAATTGCATTTGTGTAATAATAACTAACAATGGAAATTGAAAGGAAAGTTCTATTAGGATAGCAGCACAATCATAAAATATTCCAGTATTGTTAGGTATCTAAAAAACTCACATCCAAGGTTTATGGTGTGAACTTGAAAACATCAAGAGGAATTGCGGAAGGCCTCAGTAAATCAAGTGCTCTGTTACGTTCATTGACTGGAGGATTCAGTGTTGCCAAGATATTCATTGTCCCTACCCGAACATGAGGACCGGTCATCCCAGTATTGGAAATCTCAACAGATTTTTTGGTAGTAGTTTGCAGATCAATTCTAAAAGTTATATAGAAATGCAAACAAACTTGAATAATGGTTTTGAAAAAGAAGAAAAAAGCTGGAAAACTCATTCTCCTTGAGTTAAAAAGGCTTTTTTTTTTTTTTTTGGTTTGGTTATTACTAGTAAGGTTTGAACTTAGGGTCTAGCACTGACTCCACTGCATGCTGGGCTAGTGCTCTATCACTAGAGCCATACCTCAAGCCCTTCCTTATTTTTTTTTTTTTTATTATAAAGATACTATACAGAGGGTTACAGTTACATGAGTGAGGTAATGAGTACACTTCCTCTTGAACATTGTTACCCCCTCCATTGTTTTCTCCCTACCATCCCCTCCCTCCCTCCCTTCCCCGAGGTTCTTTTTTTTTTTTTTTTGATTGTGATTAAGTGATTACATAATTTCAAAGTCACAAGTTCATTCTGACTTTCCTGGAGCAAATTGTCTATCACAGTCTGTAATATATAACAGTGTTCACATGTTATATACCATATTTGTGATCAGCAGCATGGGGATATTTAGTAGTGGTTCAACCAGATGAGCGGGAGTTCTTTGTTTCTTAAGTCCTGTTAGTTTTGTCGTATCACCTAACATTTTGGATTTAGCATCCACTTATCAGGGAGACCATGTACCGTTTGTCTCTTCGTTCTTGGCTTACCTCGCTCAACATGATTCCTTCTAGCTCCATCCATTTCCCTGCAAATGCCATTATTTTGTCATTTCTAATGTCAAGCCCTTCCTTTTGTTGGTTGTTTTGAAATAGGGTCTCATAGATTTTTCTGCCCCGGCTGGCTTTGAACTACAATCCCTAAATCTCAGGCTTCTGAGTAGCTAGGATTACAGGAATAAGCTACTGGTGCTGGGATTTGAAAGGGTAGAAATACAGAATGAAAGAATAGAATAGATAACCACACTCATATGGTCAATTGATTTTCAACAAAGTAGAAAAGGTAATTAATAGAGAAAAAAATCATTCCTAACAAATTGTACTGGAAAACTTAGACAGCCAAATGCAAAAGGAAAACAACAACAAAAAAATCTTGATTCAAACTTATTCTACTCAAGCTGCCACCTGGGAAATCCAAGATCAAGATGCTGACAAGGTAGATTTTGGTTTGAGACAACTTCTGGTGGCTGGTAGGTGCTGTTTCTTTCTGTGTCCCCTCATGGCCTTTCCTCTGAGAGCATCAGGTGAGGGAGGGGGCAGTGAGATCTCTGGTGTCTTCTCATAGGTATTAGTTTTATGGATTAAGCTACCTTCATGATCTCCTAGGCCTTATCTCCTAAATTGGTCACACTGCAGTTAAGGGTACTGCAAACCAATTTTCTGGGAACATAGTTCAATTCATATAAATACTTTGTGCCAACCAAGTATAGCTCCCACAATTCAATCCATAGGACATATTTTCACCTTCTATGAAACTTAACTTGAAATGGATCATGAACATAAGGTACAATTTAAAATTATAAAACCTTTAGAAGAGAACTCAAAAGGAAAATGTTAAAACTTTGGCTTAGGTAGCCTTGCTTCCCTCCTTCCCTCCTTTCCTTCCCTTCCCTTCCTTCCTTCCTTCCTTCCTTTTCTTCCCTCCCTCCCTCCCTCCCTCCCTCCCTCCCTCCCTCCCTCCCTCCCTTCCTTCCTTCCTTCCTTCCTTCCTTCCTTCCTTCCTTCCCTTCCCTTCCCTTCCTTTCCCTCCCTCCCTCCCTTCTTTCCTTCCTTCCTTCCTTCCTTCCCTCCTTCTCTCCCTCCCTCCCCCCTCCCCTTCCCTCCTTCCCTGTCTGCCTCTATCCTACGAAGGTATAAACTCAGAGCCTTATGCTTGCTAGGTAGGCACTTAACTATTTGAGCCGGTTCAGTTATTTTTCAGATATGGTCTTTTGTTTTGTTCTCTTGGGGCTTGTATCAGATAGTGATCCTCTTACCTGTGGCCTCCCAGGTGACGGAGATTACAGACATTCACCAAAATGCTAAAATCTAGGGCAACTGGGATTCTTTCTCTGTTCATTGTGGTAATACCAAATGGTACAGTTTCTTTGCCAAACAGTTTGCTGTTGCTTATATGGACCGGCCTTTCCATCTGGGAAATGAGAGAGAGAAAGAGAGAGAGAGAGAGAGAGAGAGAGAAAGAGTGTATGTGTGTATAGTCCTACATGCAAACCTTTGTGCTTTTATTTATTTATTACATTCCATACTGTAAATAGTTCTCATGCCCATCACCTACTGATGGGTAAACTGTTGGGTTGATATGGTGAATCAGTACTCAGAAATAAAATGAAAACTCTGCTGATGAAAACATCATGGATGAGTCCCAAACACAAAATGTGCAGTGAGGGAATTCAGACTTGAAGCTGATATGTGGTGTGACACTGTTGGTGCAATTTTGTGGAAGTTACAAAGCTGCACAAACGGAAGCAGGCCAGTGACTGCCTGGCTGGGAGCAGGCAGGGGTAGGGGGATGGGAACGAGGCACACGCCCCACATCTAGCGTAGGAGAATGTGTATGTTTGCCGGAAGTTGTGGACTGGTATAAAATAGGTGTATTTTACTGTATGTGAGTTATGCCTTAATAAACCTGGTGTCAAAGAATATTAAGTCATGCTGTTTTGCTTCATTGGCTTCCTGGTTGGGAATGTCCTGTATGCACCCTTTTCCTCCTCCCAGCACATGGCTTTCCTGGCTCTAGGGACCATCCCCTGCATGGCCTTTGCACTTGCTGGTCCCTTTTGCCTTGCACGTGTGTCCCTTTCCTTGTGAGAGTCTGGGTGCCCTGTCCCAAACTGAAGCCTCTTAAGATTCCTCTCCCTTCTATACTTGCTTTTCCCATCTTTAGCACTTTTCACTGTCCAACTTACTGGATTTCTTTTTAAGTTCTTGCTACTGTAGTAGTGAAAACTGTAGAAGGATAGTTTTTAGGTTGTATTTATCCTGTCACCTAGAACAGTGCCTGACATCTATGGGTGCTCAGTAAACACTCTTGACGGCATGGGTGACTGATGGAAATGCTACCTTGTCACTTCTACATTCCCAGTGGCACGCCCTGCCACCCACAGCACACATCTCGCAGTGCCCACAGGGGTGCACACGTGCATCCACGCCAAGCCTGCACACGTGCACACACACACGTCAGCTGCATATTTTCCATGCTGACTCTGCAGAAAGAGGTCTGACCAGCCTCCACACAGGTGTTCCTTCTCTCAGAACTCTCCTCCCAGCACTGGCTCCACTCTGTTCTTCCTACTTGTGTCTCCCCTGCCTGCCCCAGCTCTGCCTGAATGAGGAGCTCCAGGATTGCTCCTAATGTCGTCTTCCTTCCTCTCATCCTGGCTAGCTGGGACACAGCAGCACCAGTGTGATGCAGAGCTGAGGAAGGAGATCTCCTCTGTGTGGGCCCATCTACCCCAGAAGACCTTAGACTTACTGGTACCTCCCCACAAGCGTAAGTTGTTACCATGTTCTCTATTGCTGGGGTGAGAGGAGGTCAGGGGGAGGTGGTATGTAAGCACCTTGTCTACAGAGGGAGGCTTCTACCACACCCTTGACAGGGACCTGGGTGGCCGTGGGACCATGGAAATGGTAGGGTCCTCCTAGTAGAGAAAGTAAGGTAGGAACCCTAGTCAGGGCCCCTCCTAGGCATACATCAGTCTCACACAGGGGCCTCAGAGATACTTAACGCTGGACAGGCACATAGACAGGCAGTGCCACTTTGGAAGAGTCCATGTGTGGGATGAGGGAGAGGAGGTGCCTTCCCACCCTCGTCTTCTGGGGCTTCCCTGGGTCTTTCTGTTCTAACCCTCTCCTCTGGCTTCTCTGCCTGCTCTCCTCTCCCGTACTTCTGGGTCCTCTCTGCCTGCTCTCCTTTCCTGTACTCTGGGTCCTCTCTACCTTCCCCCCTCCCCTCTCCTCCCCCCCTCCCCTCCCCTCCCCTCTCCTTTCCTCTTCTTCCCTCCCCTCCCCTCCCCTCCCCTCCCCTCTCCTCTCCGCCTGCTCTCCTCTCTAGCTGACGAGATGACAGTGGGGAAAGTCTACGCAGCTCTGATGATATTCGATTTCTACAAACAGAACAAAACCACCAGAGACCAGATTCACCAAGCTCCCGGAGGCCTATCCCAGGTACGTGGTCTTGGTGGGCAGGGGTGGGAGACCCACCTCCTTCCCGGGTCTATCCAGACTACTCTCTATCAGCTCCTTGCCTGATGATGTCAGGGAGCACTGGAGAGCTGATTTTCATGGGTAGAAGAGACTCTGGGAGATGTTGCACTTTCTTTGGGGGATGGAGGAATATGTTGAGAAATCTCTGAGAAGAATCTGTTGTCCCTGCATACAGGCAGAAAGCAAAGAGACCGGCATCAAGAGCTTGATGTCCTTGTCACACTGCCCGTGGCTGGCACCATCTCACCTGTGTCTTCAGTGACCACATGGCAGCTCTGTCTTGAAAATTTGTAGATGCACAGAACTTGCAGGGCTGTTTACATATCCCTGGTGGACAATTCCACACCCTGGTGGTGTTCTACACCCTATCCCTGGGAAGACCCAGTCAGCTGCAGTTCCCACAGCCTGGAGTCCCAGCCTACTCAACCTGGAGCTCAGCGCTAAGGCTGAGATGAATGTCATGCTTTACCACCTGTGATCAATCCGAGCCTGATCGTGTAGGTAGGGAAACTGAGGCTCTGAAAGGTGAAAGCTTTCATGAAGTCATGAGGAAGCCAAAGAAGAGATATTGTAAGGGGCCCCGCCCTGCCTACTCTAGGGGAGACATGGTATTGCAGGAATGGCAAGGGCCCCCCGCTCTGCACTAGACTTTGGCCTCTGTCACTTGTGCTGTGCCAAGGGCATACTTGGGGTCTATCAGGGGCTGGCCCCCAACCTTAGAACTATTCCCCTCCGTATATCCCGTTGCAGATGGGCCCTGTGTCCCTGTTCCACCCTCTGAAGGCCACCCTGGAGCAGGCACAGCCGGCTGTGCTCCGAGGAGCTCGGGTTTTCCTTCGGCAGAAGAGTGCCACTTCCCTCAGCAATGGTGGTGCTATGTGAGTGCTGGGTACAGTGGTCAGTGGGGAGGGACCCAAAGTCAGTAGATATAAGATGTCCACGCTCACAACCTGGCCGGCTCTCACTGCCTTTGGGCCTGTAGCGAAAACGCAGGGGTACCCGAAGGGTGTCGAGCCCTCTGAGGGTAGGACCCCCAGTCCCATCCAGCGCCAGGGACTGGCCCCACATGGAGCCAGCACCTAACTCACTTATGGGCTATCCCCATGCTCACTGTGATGCCTGGGAGCTGGTGAGGATTGTGGGTGGACTTGGAGAGTATCTTCTATAATGTCAAGTGGGTAGGTGGGAGTAAGCTAGCAGAGACACACCACTGTGTGCACCTCTCTCAGCTTTGTTCAGTCAGTAGCTGGTGGTGTTCCCATCTTGAGCCCTCACCATTTTTGCTCAAGGCTTGTTTACAGTCCGCTCTTCTGTCAGAGACATTTTCCTCCAGATTTTCCCATTTTGGTATTGATTCTTGAGGCTGTTGCATTTCTTAGACAAATTTGTGAGGTCCTTTTGTTTTACTTAACTCGTGGCACAATATTGCTTGGCGAAGAGCCACCCAAACTCCAGAAATATAAACAGTGATCGTCTTTCTCACTGAGGGTGGTAGATAGGTCCTGGGTAGGGTTGGCCCCACACAGGGAGGGCCCTTTCAGCTTTCCTTGACAGCTGTGGCTCCTGGATGGGACATAGAAAGGCCTTTCCCTATCAGTTTGTTTCAGGGGATCACCACCTTATGAAGGTCCCAAAATGGCAGACACCCAAGACTCAGACTCTGTTTGGGTCTCTGCTCCTGCAGCACCTATCATCTGGAGTATTGCATAAGCAGGTCCAGGCTCAAGTTGAGGGCAGTGACAATACAAAGGAGAACCCAAAAGTTTTCCCAGTTGGGGAAACCCTGCTAAAGCTGGTCTCTTAGAGCCCAAAACCACCCTCAATTCCAGTGAATGTGTGTTTGATTGTGAGGTTTGTGTATGTAAGACATAATTTTGTGCTAGTATTTGTTTGTGTTGGAGAGAATGTATGGTGTCTCTTTATTGATCTGAATCAGGCTTTTTATTTTTTTATTATTTTTTTTGGTCATGGGCTTGAACTCTGGGCCTAGGCTCTGTCCCTCAGCTCTTCAGCTCAAGGCGAGTGCTCTACCACTTGAGCCACTGAGCCACTTCCAGTTTTCTGAGCAGTCTATTGGAGATAAGAGTTTCACGGACTTTCCTGCCTGGGCTGGCTTTGAACCGTGATCCTGAGATCTCAGCCTCCTGAGTAGCTAAGATTACAGGTGTGAGCCACGGGCACCCAGCTGAATCAGGCTTTCATGAGGCAAATGGGTTTGGTTACATTTCTGATTTTAGTTTCTGTAAAAAGCCCTAACTCCTCCATCAGAGGTTAGAGAACACCTGGTCACAGTGGAGGTCGAATCTCCCTGCTCTTAGAAGGACTGCCCACACTGCAGGGCCTAGCCCAGCTGTCTTGTTAGTGCCAGCCTTGCCCTCCCCACACAGAACATTAAAGGGAGATACATGGATACATGCAGCAGTTTGGGAAGACAAAGATTGATTCTTCTCAGAATGCCCAGCAGAGGTGGGGCTGCCCTTCCACCTCTGCACACACCACCATGGTCAGAAGTGTGGACTGTTCAGGCTGATGGGCCTCATGCTAAGCTGAGTATGTACGATCAGTGCTACTAAACCTGTGCAAATACAGGTGCAGTCATTGTGAATCAGCTAACTGGCAGAGGCAGTAATGTTTGGGACAAGACTGATCACCATCGATAGGCATAGCCAGGGGACAGGAAGATAGTGTGTGTGTGGCCTGACACCAGAGCAGATATGGGAAGAGTGTGGGTCAGGGTGGTAACAAGGATTCTGCAGCTCCTCCTGGAAGCTCTGGGAAAGAAATGCAGAAGGACCCCACAGTCAGTGTCTCCTATATGTTGGCAAAGCAGGGTCTTCTCAGCGATATTGCCCATTCATCCAAGCTTACTGCATGATCTTTTCCCTTTCACCATAGTCCTATGTGACAGGGTTGATCCCAGTACCCATTTCACAAACGAAACTTGGAAAGGTTGAGGAATGTGGCAGATGTGCTCAGACCAGGAAGCAACAGGACAGCCCTTCCCTTTGAGGGCTCTCTCCCTTTGGAGTTGTGCCCACCCAGGATGCATACTGGGAGCATGCCCTTTGATGTGCCTCGGCTTGGGCCCAGTATATGTCATGCATACTGGGACTCCAGTGCTTGATAATAGGGTGGGCAGCACAGATTCCCAGTAGGGCATTCTGCAGCTTGGGTCTCTGACCTTGTAGACTATCCCTCTCTCTCCTAGACAAACCCAAGAGACTGGCATCAAGGAGTCCTTGTCCTGGGGCACTCAGAGGACCCAGGACACGCTCTATGAGGCCAGGGCCCCCCTGGAGCGTGGCCACTCAGCAGAGATTCCTGTGGGTCAGGCAGGAGCACTGGTAAGTCCTCCCTAGAGGAGTGAGTGTCAGGAGGGGTTGGGTTCCGAGGCTGGGTGAGGCTGGGTGGTTCTGTGCGGTGTGACTAGAAGGCTGTTATCCTCTAGGCTGTGGATGTCCAGATGCAGAATATGGCGCTGAGGGGCCCTGATGGGGAGCCCCAACCTGGGCTGGAGAGCCAAGGCCGAGCCGCTTCCATGCCCCGCCTGGCAGCAGAAACTCAGGTGGGTAGGCTTAAAAGGTTCAAGGCATGGGGAAGGGGTTGGCAGCATGACATGTATATCCTGAGTGAGGAGACTCAGGAGCGTGGAGAAGTGGGCACCCCCTGGGCAGACTCCCTGGCCGGAGGCCCTGCGGGCAGCCAATGCAGCCTAGACACCGTCTGCCTCTGCAGGCTCTTGGGACATGGGTGAGCATTTGTGTTCTCAGCCATCTGGAGATCCACACAGGGACTTGATTCCCAAGGTTCTTCATTCACAGCTCTGCTTTCTTTTCTTTAGTTCTATGACCCCTTAGCTCTGGCCCATTCAACTCTAGTGTTCCCAGCGTGCGTTGCCAGGCACTGCCGTTCCCTTGCTCTTTGGTCTCCCAGCTCTGTTGTTCCTCAGCTGTGTCCCCACAGCTCTGCGGTCCCCGTCACTTCTTTCCCTAGGATTCGACTCTGTGAACCATGCCTTAGTCCACTTTCTGCTCTTTGAGGCTGTGGGATTACCCTCCTTGTCTGGTCACTGTCTCTGGGCTTCCTTTCCTTCCCTGGACCCCATGAAGTTGTTCTTCTTCTGAGATATGTTTGACTAAGAATGAGGTCTAAAAGCACTTGAGAATAAACCCCTTCCCTAGGTCACTGGGTGTGCTCTGGGCCCCCTCCCCACTTCTGGTGCCACAGAGGTGCTGCAGGCCAGCCTTGGCCCTGGGAGCTCATGGCCTGCTGGAGCCTGTTTATTTTCCCTCCGCTTTGTGCCCACTTCTTCGTTATGCCTTCGGGTTGTGGACATTTAGGATGCACTTTATTCTCCTCCTTATCTTCTATTCCCTACTTTGCAGTATCCCTGTTTTCATGGCTGTGGCCTTCCATGCCTGACCTCTCCTCGATGTCCTTACTTCTTGTCTTTTGCTTTTTCCCTACTTCCAGCCTTGTGGCCTCTGCCCCGTGGCGCCTGCCTTGGTGCTGCAGGCTGGTGGCCACAGACTGGGCAGCTTCCTGTGACATGCCTCCTCGACACGCAGGTGACTGAGCTCCACAGACACCTGTCACAGGGCAGCATCACGGTTCAGCCCCTCAGAGAGCTCAAGGCTCTCTGGAAAGTTGTAGGTCCCCCCGGCTTTCCCCAGGCAGGCAGGCAGCCCTTCCTGGCAGGCTGGGGTCCTCCTCACAGGGTTAGCAGCCGGCCCCCAGCAGGCCTTCTCAGGGGCGATGTCCCAGCTGGGGACTTTGTGGCCCAGACCTGATTTCTTTAAATGGCCCTACCCTGCTCTGTGAACCTTCATGATTGCCTTCCCCTACTCCTTGATGGTTCCTCAGGCCTACTCTGGCCCTTTCCTTTTGTCCACAGCCTGCCCCTGATGCCAGCCCTATGAAGCGCTCCATCTCCACACTGGCCCAGCGCCCCCATGGGGCTCACCTCTGCAATGCTGCCCTGGACCGTCCTCCCCCCAGCCAGGCAACACATCATCACCACCACCGCTGCCACCGTCGCAGGGACAAGAAACAGAGGTCCCTGGAAAAGGGGCCTAGCCTCTCTGTGGACATAGAGGGCGGTGCGTGTGGAGGGCCTGGGGAGCTTCCTGAGGGGTTATGCCTTGAGTTAGGGCTGTGGTGGGGGATCTAGGCATCTTCCTTGGCTCATGAGCCCATGACCCTCAAACCTACCCAGAGCAGAAAGAGTGGTCCTAGGCCGGGGTCCAGGCTGCCTCCTCCCTGTCCCTCCAGCACTGTGAAGTCTTCCCTGGTACTCAAGGGACCCAGTGGGTCTATAACTGGGAGGGTCTGTAGCCGGTGGGTCTGTAACTGGGGTCTCTTTCCTGCACTGGCTGTGGCTGAGCTGACTTCTCTTCCCTGGCCAGCACCAAACAGCACTGCCGGGCCAGGCCTGCCTGCAGGAGAAGGACCTACAGGCTGCCGGCGGGAGCGGGAGCGGAAGCAGGAGCGGGGCAGGTCCCAGGAGCGCAGACAGCCTTCATCTTCTTCTTCAGAAAAGCAGCGTTTCTACTCCTGCGACCGCTTTGGGAGTCGGGAGCCTCCACAGCCCAAGCCCTCCCTCAGCAGCCACCCCACATCTCCAACAGCAGGGCTGGGCACAGGCCCCCCCCCACAGGTAACCAGGCTGTGCCTGCCCGAGTCAGCTCTCTTCCTCCAGGCCTCCCCGCGCCCCTTCAGCCTGAGGTCTAAGCAGCTACTTCCCCTTGCGCCCCAGCCCAGACAGCCTCCTTGCCTGGCTGCTACGTCCCCCAGATGGCTGCCTGAAGCCTCACCACGGTCTTGTACACTCTTTTATTTCCTTTCCTGACTGGGCGTCTGGCCTTTGAGCTGCTTTTTCCTTTGCCCCTGTGCCAGCCATTGCCCTGCCTCTCAGCCCCCAGCTTCTCCCTTAGGACGAATGCCCCCCGCGTCCTGTGTGCTCTGTGTGGTGTTCGGTTTGATGTGTTATTTCCGTTTCATCTTCTGTTCCCTTTCACATAGGGCAGTGGCCCAGTTAATGGGAGCCCTTCACTGTCAACATCTGGTGCTAGCACTCCGGGCCGAGGTGGGCGGAGGCAGCTCCCGCAAACCCCTCTGACCCCTCGCCCCAGCATCACCTACAAGACGGCCAACTCCTCGCCGGTCCACTTTGCTGGGGCTCAGAGTGGCCTCCCAGCCTTCTCCCCAGGCCGGCTCAGCCGCGGCCTTTCTGAACACAACGCCTTGCTCCAGAGAGAGCCGCTGAGCCAGCCCTTGGCTCCTGGCTCTCGCATCAGCTCAGACCCTTCCCTGGGCCAGCGTCTGGACAGCGAGGCCTCTGCCCACACTCTGCCTGAGGACACGCTCACCTTCGAGGAGGCGGTGGCTACCAACTCAGGCCGGTCCTCGAGGACTTCCTACGTGTCCTCCCTGACCTCCCAGTCCCACCCTCTCCGCCGTGTGCCCAATGGCTACCACTGCACTTTGGGACTCAGCGCTGGTGTCCGGGCACGGCACAGCTACCACCACCCTGACCAAGACCACTGGTGCTAGCTGCACCGTGACTGCCCACACACGTGCTCACCGCGGGCATGGGCTCCAGTTGATGAGTTTTATCATCCATGCTGGGCTCTGGGGCTGCAGCCCTGGGAGGAGGTATCTTGCCTCGTGGCCTCCATGGTGGAGGCTCCTGCTCCACTCCTCTCCTCTTCCCTCCCTCTTCTTTTACATTGGATGGACTAATAAAACCCTTTCTTAGAGGGATATGACTCTCTATCCCCCTGTGTGCTGCCTTCCTGGGTCTCATGCCACCCATCAGATCCTAAGCAGGTGGTGGCTGAGTTGAGACAGACCCAGTGAGCTCATATCCCATATCATGGCCGCCAGCATCTGGGCTGGGTGCTTCAAAGTTTTAGTTGGTGGTTTGAGTCTCATGGGACACATCATTGATCCGGATGTGTAGTACAGAGAGCAGAGTGTGCCTGGAAGCAAGGAAGGGGGCCCAGCGGTGGCCTGGTGGTGCCTGAAGGCATCACAGTGATCACGTGTCCATGGTTGCTCTTAGCACCGAACAGCAAATGTACATAGAAATCAATGCATTTGAGGCTCTGTCTTTCCCAACACTTGCTGCTCCAACAGGGACCAAATCTGGAGAATGTTCTTGTGCTTGATTCTGGTTTTTAATCACAACATCTTTCACTCTTTGTCGTTTCTATATACTTGATCTAGAAAAAGATAAAATAAGAAAAACGGGGAAAGAAATGTTCACATAAAATTTCAGAATCAACCTGTAGGAAGGTCTCTTCGTTGCATTTGACTTGTGGGAGATACTACTGTGTGGACCGCCCCCCAGGTGGGTCCCTTGTTGATCCCAGTTCCTGCTGCTTGACAAAGTGCCTGACCTCTGGCTCCTGAGCATCTGTGAGGGTGGAGGCCTCGTGAACTTAGTCGAGAGCTGCAGCCTGTGAGTGCTGGCTAGCATCCAGCAGCACCGCACGGTTGTAAGCAAGTGGCTGCGCCCTCTGTCCTCCCATGCGTGGGGACTCTGGGGAAGCCACAGAGCAGCGAGGCCTGTGCCTGTGTCTGTTCTCTACTGATTCTCAGGGATGGGCATGATCTCTGTTGTGTGTGAATTCAGTTTCACTAAATGCTGAAGTGAGCAGAATGCTAGTTGGGTAAAAGACAGCGGCTGGGGATGTGGATCATGGAAAAAAGGAACCCCAGCTAAAGTCCTAGTGACTGGCAGAGGGGAAATGGCTTCTGGGCTGAAGTTGGGCATCTTAGAGCCTGGCACAGTTTCTGGCTCCCAGGCCTGGGTAGGCAGCAAATAAAACCTCACCTCATGACCACTCTCCAAAGGGAAGACCCATTCTCAGGATGGTGTGCAGTGTGCCCAGAGGGTGGAGTCCTGCTGGAGGAAAGGCGCATGCAGACACGTCCATTGGTGTGTCCTCTGTGTTTTGAAATTTCAGATGATGTCTCTGTGGGATTGTTGACTTCTACCCCACGCTCCTCACAAAAGCTCTGTGTGTGTGTGTGTGTGTGTGTACGTGTGTACGTGTGTGTTTATAGAATGTGGGTGTATGTGGAAGTGTGTTTAGTGAATGGATCTTGTCAACCATAGGGCTATGCAACAAATGACACAAAACACACAAGACCACCACTTGGTCTAGGGTTTCAGCATGATTGTGACCAAACCTTTTTATAGAATTTCCTTATGTGAAGGCACAACACTCTGAAACTTTAAAGCTAACAGAGTATTTTATTCCAATAGGGTAAAATTAAAGGAACCTAAGACTGTGCATGTGACTGCCCATGTTGCAAAGTAGGAGGATGTGCATTTTGATCTTAATGTTTTGTCTCTCTTCCTGCCCCGGCCCGTGTTCTCTTGGGTGTCAAATGCATACATTCCATATAGAACCATAGCTGTCTGCTTAGGCCGTCACAGGTTGAGAATACCTGTAGCTGGCTTGTCTGGATTCTTCTCAGCATTGACATAAGTGAAAATTGCAGTGGTGGTAGCTGTGGGGGAGGGGGAGGAGACATTATGCTTTGTTTTCCTGACTTTGGATTTGTTTCTGTACTGTCTCTTCTCAAACTATTGTCTGTTTCCCCTGAAATCTCATAGTGAGTTGCCAAATTTGAATTGCATCAACCAGCTGTCTGCATCTGGAATCTGTCAAGCAGTGGCTGTAGTTTGAACAGTTATGTGTGCATGTAAAATATATACATATATATATATATACACACATTATATAAGTATGTGCATGAAATGTATATCTTCGTACCTTTTGATACAATGTATTCATTTGTTAATTTTTAATTATATTTGATATAAATTGAAGGTTTGTTGCAAAACTTTATATTTAACAACAGTGTTAGAGAGAGAGAGAGAGAGAGAGAGAGAGAGAGGAAGAAAGAGAATTCCAGTCATGCAACACAACTGGACCTTACTTAAAAACAAACAAATTTATGCGATTGAACTAGTTTGCTGCCTGAGTAGTATTTACAAGCTGAACTTTGGATTCTGATATTGTTTCTACAATGACATTTTGTATGGAGCAAAGTCCTTGGAATAAAATAAAAACTTAGCAAAAAAATAAAAATGAACCCCCAGCAGTGCTACCAGGTGGTACCTAGGGACTTCACGTCTTACTGCGCCGGTGTGCGGGTGCATTAGGAGAACGTGTGAGGGTTGTTCAACATGCACAAGGGCTCAAATTAAAATGGAAGAATATTGCCCAGAGGCCTTGGAAGACCCTGGAAGCCTCCTGGGTGAGGACTGTGTGGGCCGAGCTCTGGAATCGATTACCCAGAATCTTGAATGTGCATGTATGTGGCTCGACTACCCAGAACTCCTGATCATGGGAATGGGGTAGATGTGGAATCTCCGGAAGGTTAAGAGATCCTCTTATAAACTAAAGGCTCACTGCTTCAAATCAACAGTGGTCATGTAGGTGCTGGCATGCAGCTTCTTAAAACCTATAATCCTAAGTCAGGCCCAGTCACCGACAGACTTATTATCGCAAAATCTATCTTTCCAATGGCTACTGCAGCAGCCGTTTTGATTTCCAGCTTGCGGTCCTATCTTTGGACACAGAGACATTAGTTGTATGTCTGGCTTGATTTTTGGCGGTTGTAGCTACATATGGCTACCCTGGACTTGGCTGTTCATACTTCTGCCAGTCTTCTGCTACGGCTGTGCATGTGGTTTGAGTGCAGACTACAAGACAGGAAAGTAGGATAGAGCTAGTAGATGACATGGGACCTATTCCTGATTCCAAAGCCAGGATTCGCACCTGTTGCTCAAGCACAAGCAGGGATTCACCTTCACCCTTTTTTAGGTGAATAATTTTGCCATCCAAATATTCTGATAAAGGAAAAGGTCTTCCCTGAATAAAAAGTTCCTTAAGTGGCATATACATATTGCTGGGCGCTGCTGGCTGCTGCTTGTAATTCCAGCTACTCAGGAAACTGAGCTCTGAGGGTTGCATTTCAAAACCAGCCTGGGCAGTAGAGCCTGTGAGACTCTTCAATTAACCACCAAAGAGCCAGAAGTGGAGCTGTGGGTAGAGTGCTAGCCTTGAGTTTAAAAAAAAAAAAAATCTGAGATCAGAGGATCGTGATTTGAAGCCAGTCTGGACAGAAAAGTCTGTGAGATTCTTTATCTCCAAATAACCACCAGAAAACTTCAAGTGGAGCTGTGGCTCAAGTGGTAGAGCACTAGCCTTGAACAGAAAAGCTCAGGGACAGCCCCACAACCAACCAAAAAGAGAAGAAAAGAAAAGACAAAAAGCTCACAGACAGGATCCATCCCTGAGCTCCAGCCCCAGGACCTGCATACACACACACACACACACACAATGAAACATGCATAACGCAGTGCTTGGCTGTTCTTAGGCAACCTCTTGGGGAAGCTCCCCAGGTAAGGTTCCAGGTTATCATTAATGTAACAACACGTGGGAATGGACACACAGCTGAGAAGCTGTTCTGTGGCCACAATCTGTCACCCAAGATTTTGTGTCCGCCAGCAAGGCCCTTCTTATGGGAAGGGGACCCTCTGACTCTCCCCTCAGCCCAAACCTACCTTCAGTTTCCTAGACACACTCCTCAGTGCCTTGGAACTTCTGTTCAGGCCTTCCTCCGCATTGTGGCATGTACTTTCGACTTATTCTTCCTTTAATAAATATGCTTGCTTTACATAACTTGTGCATCACTCAATTCTTAAGAGACACCAAGTACCTGGAACCCTTCATTCCACTTGTGGTTTTAGGGAAGTGGTTTTCTTGCCTCCTTTTTCTTGTCTTTTTCATTTCTGCTTCAGGTGGTGTCAAAGATAAATACAGCTAACATCACTTAAAGTGATGGGAATAGATTTATTCAGTAACTACAGAGACTAGGGAAGGAACTGAGCTTTATTCTTCTTTCTGCCATTTAAAGGTAGAATAAAAGCTGGAAATGTGTACATGTGATTAAGCGAGCTGTGTTCGTGGCAATTGTCTAAGGAGTCTGTCCTCCCTTAAAGACTTAGATATAGGCCATCATCATCATTTTCTTTCCCCCCCCCCCCCCCCATCATCATTTTCTTAAAAATACTTTTTTACTTTTTTCTGGAAAACCCTCAAAAATTTATTTTTATTAAGTAGGTGAACAAGGGGTCTCAATTTCAGAAGTGAGGTTATGAGTATAGTGAGTATCGATCACTTCTTTCCCCATCCTCCCTCACTGTCCTCCTCCCATTCCTACCTTCAGATTCTGGGTTCATTTTTAGATACTGCCCCTTGAATACAGTGGCCGCACTCGCTCACCCTCTCTTCCTCCATTGCTTTGTCCCGCCTCCCTTGCTGCAACGTGCTTCAGCTTCCTGATACCATTTTGTAAACAATTGCTAGTTGTTCAAAGGAGTTAACACCATTGGACTCCTCCCATAAGTATATTGTCCTTTACTCGGTTTGTGTGTACATACATATAACCCTGTATATGTATGTTGGCATTTTAGATCTTGCTTCCACCTACAAGAGAAAACACGCACCACTTGTCTGTCTGAGCCTGACATCATTTTTGGTCTCACCAGGTAGTACAGGCTGATCTAGAACTGGTTAAGTAGGGTAGGCTGGCATGGAACTTGCGCTCTGCCTCAGCTTCCCAAGGGTTAAAATTGCAGAACATGTGCCACTCTACCCAGCCTCTTTGTCCTTATTGTTGATTGTATTTAAAAAGTATTGCTGACAGGCTCTGAGAGCTTTCTGAGCTCAGTCATAAAGAATGCATATTTTCTATTGTATAGACTTTTAAGTAAATGCCTCAAGAAAATGAGGTCAGGGAACTGTAGTGTTAGATAGCGCATAGTATATTTTCCTGACAGAGTTGAGTCTTCCTTAGGGAGATTTTTCTTTTTTGGTCGGTCATGGGGCTTGAACTCTGGGCTTGGATGCTGTCCCTCAGCTCTTCAGCTCAAGGTGAGCGCTCTACCACTTGAGCCACAGCGCCACTTCTGGTTTTCTGGTGGTTTATTGGAGATAAGAGTCTCACGGACTTTCCTGCCCAGGCTGGCTTTGATCTACGATCCTTAGATCGCAGCCTCCTGAGTAGCTTGGATTTACAGGCGTGAGCCACTGGTGCCCAGCTAGGGGGACAGTTTAGTGGGTGTCGTGGAGGTAGGGGTGTTGCTGACACAGCCTTATGCTGCTGGAAGCCATGTCACATTATAGTCTCTTAGTGCAAGGATTCCTGCATTCTCAGTGGTCTCCTGCCCACCTAAGTGGTCCCTAATAATTACCTATGAATGGAAAAACTCAGTTGTGGATTCTTTTCACACATGTGGTCTATGAGTAGTTTTCTGTGCTGCTTCAGGTATTTGGAAGAGGGTCCTCTTCACCTCTGAAGGAGATGCCTTCACTTTAACATCCTGAAAATTAGCCCCTTCCTTTCATCCTCCACTTTCTTTTTTCTTAAGGTGATAGGAAAGTTTATTAGAAAAGAAATGTAACAGAAAGAGAGCTTGTGGCATGTGGCATCTTTGGGTTAAACAGGGAAGCTGGAGTCCTTGAAGACGGCCGTGTGAGCGCCGAGTCCCCTTTGGGTTCTTACCCTCTCAGATTGTGGCCTTGTCCTCTTCCCCCATTCTTTGGTCCTTACGTTCTCATTCTACTGTAGGCCCTGGCCTCATTTCACTTTCAGGCAGGTTTTAGATGGTCAGATTGTCCTGCCATCTGCAGGTTGCACTGGCTGCAATTCCTTGACTGCCTCCTTTTCTACTAACTCGTATCATTTTCCCTACTCTGAAGAGGTAACTGACTGCCTTAGGGAAAGGCATAATGGCTACTTCCTGCTGATTGAGAGATGTTGATGAGGTTGGTCTAGGGACCCTCTGCCGATCAAGAAGGCCTCCATGAAAATCAGGGAGCAGGTTCATGTGAGGTTCCATTTTCATGACTGTGTGAAGCTTGATGGATTCTAAGTGAAAGGAAACAAATTTGGTTAAAACATTAACAATGCAAAATCCAGTAAGGAAAAGGGCCATCTACATTTTCCCCTTGATCTAGAGAAATGATAGGTGGAAGACAAGAGTATAAGTTCCTGTCTAGTTAGAAGGTACACAGACAGACATGGGTGTCAGCCATGCTTTTATGAACCTTCCTTCCTCCCTTCCTCCCTCCCTCCTTCCCTTCCTTCCTTCCTTCCTTCCTTCCTTCCTTCCGTCTGTCGTGCGGCTTGAACTCTGGGCCTGGGCACTGTCCCTGGAACTCTTCAGCTCAAGGCGAGTGCTCTACCACTTAAGACACAGCGCCACTTCTGGTTTTCTAGTGGTTTATTGGAGATAAGAGTCTCATGTGGACTTTCCTGCCTGGGCTGCCTTTGAACCATGATCCTCAGATCTCAGCTTCCTGAGAAGCTAGGATTACAGGCGAGAGCCACCGGTGCCCGGCTGAACTATTTTTCTTAATCTCTCAGCTTTACTTTGGGAAGGGCAGGCAGGAGTGACTCTATTTGGAATCTTACAAGATCCCCTCTTACCTAAATAGTTTTTTTTCCCACCTGTCTCTGTGTGGTACCTCTTTGCCTGGTTAAGCTTTGTCCTGGTAGATTCTCCTTGCTCAGATGAGATACACAAGTTGGTCTGGTCGTACGTTGGAGACAGGTGACCGACAAGCCAGGGAGGCATCTGTGCCATTAAGATCCTTTTTTGCTAAATTTAAGCAAAAGAGAGATCAATAGAACTAGTTCCTAAGCATGATTTATCTGTATTTCTTTAAGTTTGAAAAGTTAACTAAGTTTGGCAAATAACTACTTATAAAACCATCCTCTGTGGGCCTGGGTGCAAATACTCCAGAGGATCAAATTTGTTATAACAAAATCTTAGAATAGCCATGGTAAAAAAAAAAAAAATTGAGACAGCTATTAAGTTGGCCATTTAAAAGAGTGTGACATAAACCTTGATCTATAAATGAGCTTTGACTCAGCTAAGACTTGGTTTCCTAAACAGTCAAAAGCGTGACAAGATCAAAAGTACACAAGCAGGTATTTGATAAATATTTCCTTTAAGCCAGTTTTTCATAAATGTAAAAGAGCAGAAAAATACCTCTAAAGTAGCCTTATATATGAGAATTGTGTGCTAGTTTATCATCCGTGTATTAATCTTGACCTTAGAAAAACCGTCAGGTAAAGATTCAGATTATAGACACCCTAATCACAAGCAAATATTTTATACATTCCATATCTTAATTTGTATTTTGAAATAACTTACCAAACCTTCTCTGTATCCAGGAAGAAAAGAAACTTCAAACTGTTGTTCTATGTAATGGTGCTATAACACATCTTATATGACATCTATTGTAAAAGGATGGAATCCAGAAGAACAGATTATGATCATTTGTTTCAATAGCCACTTTTCAAGACCTCACCTGATGTTTGTTTAAAGTGACCCTTTTTAAATTTGGCTATCCCCAGAGTTAATTTCTGAATGCCTGTATTTTGTTATTTTGGTAGTAAGGTAACCACCTTTTAAGAGTACTAACTACATTTATGTATTAAAAATAACAGACCATTCTGAAGATGTTTACACATCACATACATACACATATGCATAATAAATTTTAGTTTGGACATATAAAGCGTGCATAAAAATTGAATTCAAAGATGAAAATCTGCTGTAATAACTAGGTAATTGTTTTCTGAAATGTCAGGGGCAAATAAAGCCCCCCATACTTGTTAGACCAATGCATACAGATAACAGCTGCAATCAAGTATGTTAGTTCACATTGTGCTCACACAGACCTTTTAGCCATAGGTTGATCTCCATTGTTTAGGGAGTGGGGAGCTAACAGTATGGATGGTGCAGATCTTCTGTCTGCTGTCTGAGCTTAGCATCATCATGGAAAAGATGGCTGCTTTGGAGTTGGCTAATGGAGAAAGCTTAGTGGCCCTGTCATGGTGACTTTATGTCCTTTTTGGTGTGTTCATAACCATGTTTTTTCAAGGGTTCCTGGATGGACTATATAAACCATATATTACACAACCTGCAAGCCTAGAACACAGAACACACATAAAACCTGGAAATTCCTGTTTTTTGTTTGTGTCTCCAAATGTACTCAAGGTAAGGGAATCTCCCAAACAAGGGATAATTTTCTTTTTGACGAGCAAGATACATTTGTCTAGACTTCAATCAACCACACAAAGCTGAGTGAAGACATTTTCCTCAAGGCAGAACATGGAACAGCAGGCTATCTACCCAAAGAGTTAATGAGTCAACAGAATTAAACTCCTCTCCTTAACACCTAATCCTAATCCAATCCCAACCAAAATTTCAATCACAACCCAACCCTAACTGTAAACCTAACCTTAAATCCTAAATCTAACCTAGTCCCTATTCCTAACCCTAAACCCAAAGTCTTAACCCCTTCGATGGGGATAATTGTGTGGAAAATCAACATTTTTTTTTTTTTTTGTGAAGTTGTGGGGCTTGAACTCTGGGTCTGGGCGCTGTCCCTCAGCTCTTCAACCCAAGGTGAGTGCTCCACCACTTGAGCCACAGCATCACTTCCAGTTTTCCAGTGGTTTATTGGAGATAAGAGTCTCATGGACCTTTCCTGCCCAGGCTGGCTTTGAACCATAATCCTCAGATCTCAGCCTCCCGAGTAGCTAGGATTACAGACATGAACCATTGGTACCCGGTTGAAAATCGACTTCTTAATGGGGAATCCTATCAGACTGTACCTCCACAATCTACCATGTGACCGTGACTTCTGAGGAGTAACCAGAATCAGGAGAAAGGGCAGCTATAGAACACCGAGTGTCTTTTGGAGGAAATCTTTCCTTATACCCTCTCTCAGCCAACTTCACTTGACCCAGGGCTACAAGATCCCTCACTGCACTGCCCTCCTGACTGGTCAGCAAAGGTGCCTAGGGGATCCATATCCATGGTGGTGCTACCTCCCAGTTTCTAGTCATCAAAGATCGAGGAACTGTTGGGAACTTTATGCGTCTCCAATTCCCAAGCACCGTCCAAACTGCCCGAGCTACATTGTGCTTTAAGAACAATGTTTGGCCTATGCCCTCCCCGGCCCAGAAATATTCTCACCTGCCTGCCTAAGCATCCAGGCCTGCTTCAGCGCTTGGTTGTTATGAATTGGTTAAAATTTCTCTTTTTCCTTTAGTGTTTTTAAAATTTTTTTTTTTGGGTGGGGGGGGTCTGGTCGTGGGGCCTGAACTCTGGGCCTGGGCACTGTCCCTCAACTCTTCGGCTCAAGCGCCACTTCCGGCTTTTTTCTTTTTGCTTATGTGATGCTGAGGAATTGAACTCAGGGCCTCAGGCATGCAAGGCAAGCACTCTACCACTGAGCCACCTTCCCAGCCCCTTCCCTTTAGTCTTAAAAGGACCTCCTCTCTTAGATGAGAACCAGTTCTCTGAGCTATTCCCCCTTTTCAGGTTATCCTGATATTCTGGCTGAAGAATAAACAGTCATTGCGTCACCAGCTCTTGGTGTTGTTATTGATTCCATGATTTTGAGAGGGAGAAAGAAACCCATTCAGGTCAGAAATTAGTCATCATGGGAGGAGAATTCACTCTGAGAGTATTCTGTTCTAAGACTGAAGTCCACACGATGCCAACTTCAACACCTCAGTGCTGCTCACCACATCTAACTTCCATTGTACATAATTTTGATAAACATTTGTATGCACATTTTTTATGTGTGAATGTCTTCACTTGTGTAAGTTTGTCTAGGAATGGAATATCTATATGTGACAGTAATTCAGGGTTTAGTTTAATTTTTTTTTGACTGTCATGGGGCTTGAACTTGGGGCCTAGGTACTGTCTCTGAGCTTTTTTAGTCAAGGCTAACACTACCACTTTGAGCCACAACACCACTTCTGGTTTTCTGTGGAGATGAGTCTAATAGAGGGCTGGGAAGGTGGCTCAGTGGTAGAGTGCTTGCCTTGCATGCATGAGGCCCTGGGTTCAATTCCTCAGTACAACAATCACAGAAAAAGCTGGAAGTGGCACTGTGGCTCTAGTGGTATAGCGCTAGCCTTGAGCAAAAGATGCTCAGGGACAGAGCCTAGGCCCTGAGTTCAAGCCCTAGGACTGGCAAAAAAAAAAAAAAAAGAGTCTCGCCGGGCGCTGGTGGCTCACGCCTGTAATCCTAGCTACTCAGGAGGCTGAGATTTGAGGATCGCGGTTCAAAGCCAGCCCGGGCAGGAGAGACCGTGAGACTCCTATCTCCAATAAACCACCAGAAAACCGGAAGTGGCACTGTAGCTCAAGTGGTAGAGCGCTCGCCTTGAGCTGAAGAGCTGAGGGACAGCACCCAGGCCCAGAGTTCAAGCCCCACGACCGACAAAAAAAAAAAAAAGAGTCTCAAAGACTTTCTTGCCTTGGCTGGCTTCAAACTGTGATCCTCGGATCTCAGCCTCCTGAGTAGCTAGGATGACAGGTGTGAGCCACTGGCACCCAGCTCTTTTCTTTCTCTCTCTTTTTTTTTTTTTTTGCAGCAATTACCACCTGCTTTCCACAGCTGCTGTACAATTTTGCATTTTCTTTGACAATGTCCACCTGTCTCCTTTCCCACCATTACTTGATAGTTTTTGTGTGTTTGTGATATGTTGTGGCTTCGATTTGCATTGCATTTCCTTTATGGCTAATGATGTGGAACATGTCCCCCTGCCCCCTTATTTTTTTGGAGAAGGTTTCACTGTGTGGCCTTGAACTCATAATCTTCAGGGCACACCAGCCATCAGGCTGCAACCAAGCACTGTAGGTCCCATGATAGGGAATGGGGCGGCATGATTGTGGGGTCCTGCTCACCTGTGGGTTGCTAGGGTATATGAAGGCCTGTGTGAAGCCACTGGTGTTGGCGGATGACTGCATCTGTGCAGATGGCTCACCAGGTTCAGATCCCAGGAGACATGGACATGGAGGCTCACAGTACCTGGCTCTGAGGAGATGCCATCCATCTGGAGCACAACCTGCACAGGGCATCCATGAAAGTCTAACCTCTACCGGCACCCACTGAGCCCTGAGCAAATGGTGTGGATCCACACCTGGAACTAAGCCAGAGTCTGGGGTTTTAAGATGACCCTCGAGGCCCATCTGAGGATCAGACGCTCCTTGTATCCTTCAGAACAACAGAAGCACAGGCCTCACGTGATCAGCATGGGGTTGTCTATGGTGGGGAGTGGGTACTCCAGGCAGGCATTGCGTACTGAAGCCTCAGAGGCGAAAAAGGAGAGCTCAGGAAAGGCCACTGTGATGCTTGGGCTGGACATGGTGGAAGCCTGGAGGTTAGTAGGTGCTAGGGTTGGTGACAGAAAATCCATAAGCCAGCAAAGTCGGCTAAATTGAAATGCTTCAAAGGAAATCAGTGAAAACCTTCTAAGATTGCAAAGATAAGCTGCGAAACTCTCCAGAGACAAAGCAGCCATTAACCAAGTACAGAGATTCCATAAAGCAACAATAGATCACTGAATGACCTGAGAGACACATGGTCCAAACATGTGAGCAGGGAAGGAAATGTAACTAATTGTTGGCGCTCCATAAATGACGACAGGTGTAAGGAGCATGCACAGAAGGTCTGCGTTCATCTACCGTTTCACATTTTAAACTACATTTTAGGGTTGAGTATGGGTCCTGGCCCCTCTCACGTGCTAGCCAAGCCTTCATGAATGACTTTAATGTTTAGTGATTTCCACACTCTCAGCGCAGACAGTTGTTTTTATACATTGTGGATATAAAATTGGGAAGCCAATTAATCAAAATTAATCAAAACAGCAAATGCTTTACGCTGCAACCCAGTTATTCTATTTTTTGGTATTTATCCGATAGCTGCCCTCCTCCCTGTGCTAAGTGACATACCTAGAATGTTCTTCAGTGCCTTCATGGGAAGGCAGTCAAGAGAATCTCAGGAGGAAGCTGTGGAAATTGTCCACACAGAGCCAGTGGGGCTCTTGCTGCTGCCCCAAGTCCTGGGGCACCTCTGGAAATGCCAGGTATGGCTTGTAAACACCATGCAACAAATCCATAGGGGTGTGTGTGTGTGTGTGTGTGTGCTGTTAACAGGGATTGAATTTAGGGCTTGGCTGTTCCTTAGCTTTTTCACTTATGATTGTGCTGCGCTGCTTGAGCCACAGCCTCTCTTCTGTCTCAATGTGTGCGTGCGCGTGTGTGTGTGTGTGTGTGTGTAGTGTGCGTAGTATGTGTAGTGTCTGTGTGCATGTGTGCGCATGTATGTAGACATGTATATGTGTGAGTAGTGTGTGTGTGTGTAATGTGTAGTGTGTGTGTGTAGTGTGAATGTGTATCTGTGCGTGTAATGTGTGTAGTTTGTGTAGTATGTGCAGTGTGTGTGTACGTGTGTGTATGTGTGGTGTGTGTATGTGTATGTGTGCGTGTAGTGTATGTAGTGTGTACTATGTGTAGTATGTACATAGGTGTATGTGTGTAGTATATGCATGTAGTATGCGCGTGTATGTGTATGTAGTGTGTATGTGTGTGTGTAGTGTGTGCAGTGTGTGTATGTGTGCAGTGTGTAGTGTGTATGTGCAGTGTGTAGTATGTGTGTGCAGTGTGTAGTGTGTATGTGTGTGGTGTGTGTAGTGTGTATGTGTGTGTACTGTGTATGTGTGTAGTTTGTATGTGTATGTGTGTAGTGTGTATGTGTGTGTAGTGTATGTGTGTGTAGTGTGTGTATGTGTGTGTAGTGTGTGTTTAGTGTGTACTGTGTGCGTGTAGTGTGTGGCATGTATGTGTATATGTGTGTGTAGTGTGTGTATGTATGTAGTGTGTAGTGTGTATGTATGTATATGTAGTGTGTAGTGTGTATGTGTGTGTAGTGCGTGTAGCATATGTGTAGTGTGTAGTGTGTATGTATGTATAGGTAGTGTGTGTAGTGTGTATGTGTGTGTAGTGTGTGTGTATTATGTATGTAGTGTGTGTAGTGTGTGTAGTGTATGTGTGTATGTATATGTAGTGTGTGTAGTGTAGTGTGTATGTAGTGTGTGTAGTGTGTAGTGTGTAGGTATATGTAGTGTGTGTAGTGTAGTGTGTATGTAGTGTGTGTAGGTGTAGTGTGTATGTGTAGTATGTATGTGTATGTATATGTAGTGTGTGTAGTGTAGTGTATATGTAGTGTGTGTAGTGTGTAGTATGTAGGTGTGTGTAGTGTGTAGTATGTAGTGTGTGTAGTGTGTCTGTCTGTGTCTGTTTTCCACATGAATTTCTTCTTCTCACCGCAAACCACATTCATTGAAGACCTGTGCGGTCACAGTCCTCCCTCACCTTCTCCTGCATCCTCGCGGTGTTTCTCCCTGGGGGGATCTGCCCTCCATGCGGGGACCCAGTCCCGCGGGCGCCCACGCTCCGGGGCAGAAGCCGGGAACCCCGGCCTGAGGACCGACCCGAGCCCCGCGCGGGCGCCGGGCGGACCGGCCACGGCCCCGGCCCCCAGTCCCGGCCCCCGGCCCCGGCCCCCAGCCCCGGCCGCAGCGCGGCTCCCAGGCGGGAAGTGGCGGAGCCAGACCCGGGCTCAGAGGGCAGCGGTCTGAGCCTGGGGAGCCGGCCGGGGGGAGCGCGGCCGGGGGGGAGCGCGGCCGGCCGGGGGGAGCGCGGCCGGGGGGGAGCGCGGCCGGCCGGGGGAGCGCGGCCGGGGGGGAGCACGGCCGGCCAGGGGAGCGCGGCCGGCCAGGGGAGCGCGGCCGGCCAGGGGAGCGCGGGCCGGCCAGGGGAGCGCGGCCGGCCAGGGGAGCGCGGCCGGGGGAGCGCGGCCGGGGGAGCGCGGCCGGGGGGGGGGGGGGGGGAGCGCGGCCGGGGGGGGGGGGGGAGCGCGGCCGGGGGAGCGCGGCCGGGGCGGGGGGGGGGGGGGAGCGCGGCCGGGGGAGCGCGGCCGGGGGAGCGCGGCCGGGGCGGGGGGGGGGGGGGGGGAGCGCGGCCGGGGCGGGGGGGGGGGGAGCGCGGCCGGGGCGGGGGGGGGGGGAGCGCGGCCGGGGGGAGCGCGGCCGGGGGGGGAGCGCGGCCGGGGCGGGGGGGGGGGAGCGCGGCCGGGGCGGGGGGGGGGGAGCGCGGCCGGGGAGCGCGGCCGGGGCGGGGGGGGGGGGGGAGCGCGGCCGGGGCGGGGGGGGGGGGGAGCGCGGCCGGGGCGGGGGGGGGGGGAGCGCGGCCGGGGCGGGGGGGGGGGGGGGAGCGCGGCCGGGGCGGGGGGGGGGGGAGCGCGGCCGGGGCGGGGGGGGGGAGCGCGGCCGGGGCGGGGGGGGAGCGCGGCCGGGGCGGGGGGGGGGGGAGCGCGGCCGGGGCGGGGGGGGGGGGGAGCGCGGCCGGGGCGGGGGGGGGGGCGGGGGAGCGCGGCCGGGGGAGCGCGGCCGGGGCGGGGGGGGGGGGGAGCGCGGCCGGGGCGGGGGGGGGGGGGGAGCGCGGCCGGGGGCGGGGGGGGGGGAGCGCGGCCGGGGCGGGGGGGGGAGCGCGGGCCGGGGCGGGGGGGGGGAGCGCGGCCGGGGCGGGGGGGGGGGAGCGCGGCCGGGGCGGGGGGGGGGGGGAGCGCGGCCGGGGCGGGGGGGGGGGGGGAGCGCGGCCGGGGGAGCGCGGCCGGGGCCGGGGGGGGGGGGGAGCGCGGCCGGGGGAGCGCGGCCGGGGCGGGGGGGGGGGAGCGCGGGCCGGGGCGGGGGGGGGGGGAGCGCGGCCGGGGCGGGGGGGGGGGGAGCGCGGCCGGGGGAGCGCGGCCGGGGGAGGGGGGGGAGCGCGGCCGGGGGGAGCGCGGCCGGGGGGAGCGCGGCCGGCCGGGGGAGCGCGGCCGGGGGGAGCGCGGCCGGGGGGAGCGCGGCCGGGGGGGGGGGGGAGCGCGGCCGGCCGGGGGAGCGCGGCCGGGGGGGGGGGGGGGAGCGCGGCCGGGGGAGCGCGGCCGGGGGGAGCGCGGCCGGGGGGGAGCGCGGCCGGGGGAGCGCGGCCGGGGGGGAGCGCGGCCGGGGGGAGCGCGGCCGGGGGGAGCGCGGCCGGGGGAGCACAGCCTGCGGAGAGGCGGCGGGAGCCGCGTGGGCTTGTGGGAGGGGCCAGGGCTAGAAGGCGAGAGGTCAAGGGTGCGGCCACATTCCTGTGCAGATGCTCAAGAAGGGCGGGGCCTGTGGGGGTCAGAGCAGGAGAGGGAGTGAGCCACAGAGCTGCAGTGAGGGGTGCAGAGGCGGGGCTTGTGGGAGGACCCGGGGTGCTGGGAAAGACAGTGCACACGCGTAGAGCACCATCTGGTGGGAATCAGTGATCACTGCATCTTGGTCTTAAGAAGAGCATGGTGCACACACCTAGAGCACCATCTGGTGGGAATCCTTGGTGACTGCATCTCTGGTCCTGAGAAGAGGATGGTGCACACATCTATAGCACCCTCTAGTGGGAATCAGTGGTCATTGCACCCCGGGTCCTGATGAACATGGTTCGCACATATAGAACACCATCTACTGGGAATCAGTGGTCACTACATCTCTGGTCCTGAAAAGAGGAGCATGGTGTGCACACCTAGAGCACCATCTGGTGGGAACCAGTGGTCACTGTACCCTGGGTCCTCAGAAGAGAAGCATGGTGTGCATATCTAGAGCACCATCTGGTGGGAATCAGTGGTCACTGTACCCTTTGGACCTGAGGAGCATGGTGCACACACATGGAGCATCATCTGGTGGGAATCAGTGGTCACTGCATCTCTGCTCCTCAGAAGAGGAGTATGGTGTGCACATTTGGAGCACCCTCTGGTCGGAAATCAGTGGTCACTGCATCTCTGTTTCTGAGTAGCATACTTCACACACCTAGAGAATAATCTGGTGGGAGTCAGTGGTCATTGTACCCTCTGGTCCTGAGGAACATGGTACACACACCTACAGCACTGTCTGGTGGGAATCAATGATCACTACATCTTTGTCCTGAGAAGAGGAGCACGGTGCGCACACATAGAGCACCATCTGGTGGGAATCAGTGGTCATTGCACCCAGTGTCCTAAGGAGCATGGTGCACAAAACTAGATCACCACCTGGTGGGAATCAGTGATCACTGCATCTCTGTCCTGAGGAGTATGGTGCACACACCTAGAGCACCATCTGGTAGGAATCAGTGGTCACTGCATCTCTGGTTCTGAGAAGAGGAGCATGGTGTGCACACCTACAGCACCATCTGGTGGGAATCAGGGGTCATTGCACGCTCTGGTCCTGAGGAGCATGGTGCACACACCTAGAGCACTATCTGGTGGGAATCAGTGATCACTGCATCTCTGTCCTGAGGAGTATGGTGCACACACCTAGAGCACCATCTGGTAGGAATCAGTGGTCACTGCATCTCGTTCTGAGAAGAGGAGCATGGTGCCCACACCTAGAGCACCATGTGTAGGGAATCAGTGGCATTGCACCCTCTGGTCCTGAGGAGCATGTTGAACACACCTATAGCACCATCTGGTTGGAATCCTTGGTCGCTGCATCTGTGGTCTGAGAAGAGGAGCACTGTGAGCACATCTATATCACCATCCAGTGGGAATCAGTGGTCATTGCACCCAGTGTCCTGAGGAGAGGACAATAGTATGCACATGTAGAGCACCATCTGGTATGAATCAGTGGTCACTACAATCTATGGTCCTAAGGAACATGGTACACAAACCTAGAGCACCATCTGGTGGAAATCAGTGGTCACTGCACCCTCTGGTCCTGAGGAGCATGGTGCACTATCTGTTGGGATTCAGTTGTCACTGCATCTCTAGTCCCGAAAAGACGCATATTGTGCACACTCCTAGAGCACCATCTGGTGGAAGTTAGTGGTCACTGCACCCTCTGGTCCTGAGGAGCATGGTAGACACACCTAGAGCACCATCTGGTAGGAATCAGTGGTTACTGCATCTGTGCTCTTGAGAAGAGGAGCATGGTGCGTACACCCAGAGCACCATCTGGTGGGAATCAGTCCATGGAGTGTACTCTTAGAGCACCATTGGGTGGGAATCAGTGATCACTGCATCTTGGGCCCTGAGAAGAGGAGCATAGTCCGCCCACCTAAAAGACCATCTGGTGGGAATCCGTGGTAACTGCACCCTTTGGTTCTGAGGAACATGGTGTGTATACCAGGAGCATCATTTGATGGGAATCAGTGGTCACTCCAACCTGTGTCCTGAGGAGAGGAGCATTTTGTGCAAACCTAGAGCACCATCTGGTGGGATTCTGTGGTCACTGCATCTCTGGTCCTGAGAAGAAGAGCATGGTGCACACACCGAGAGCACCATCTGGTGGGAATCAGTGGTCACTGCACCCTCTGGTCCTGGGGAGCATGGTGCACAAACCTACAGAACCATCTAGTGGGAATCAGTGGTCACTTTATCTCTAGTCCTGAAAAGAGGAACATGGTGCGCACATCTAGATCACCATGTGGTGGAAATCAGTGGTCACTTCACCCAGTGTCCTGCATAGAGGAGGATAGTATTCACACCTAGAGTACCATCTGTTGAGAAAAAGTGGCTACTGCATCTCTGGTCCTGAGAAGAGCATGGTGTGCACACCTAGAGAACCATCTGTTGGGAATCAGTGGTCACTGCATCTCTGGTCATGAGAAGAGCATGGTGCACACACCTAGAGCACCATGTGGTGGGAACCAGTGGACACTGCACCTTCTTGTCCTGAGGAGCATGATGCACACAACTAGAACACCATCTGGTGGGAATCCATGGTTACTGCACCCTCTCATCCTGAGGAGCATGGTGCACACACCTAGAGCACCACCTGGTGGGAATCAGCGGTCACTGCATCTCTACTCCTGAGAAGAGGAGCATGGTGCACACACCTAGAGCACCATTTGGTGAGAATCAGTGGTCACTGCATCTCTAGTCCTGTGTAGAGGAGCATGGTGGACCCACCTAGAGCACCATCTGTTGGGAATCAGTGGTCACTGCATTCCAGGTCCTGAGCAGATGTTGATGTGCACAGGTAGAGCCCCATCTGGTGGGAATCAGTGGTCACTGCACTCCGTGTCCTGAGAAGAGCATGGTATGCACACCTAGAGCACCATCTGGTGGGAATCAGTGGTCACTGCACCCCGGGACCTGAGGAGAGTAGGACAGTAAGCACACCTAGAGGGCCTTTTGGCAAGAAGCAGTACTCAGTGCAGTCTGGATACTGAGGAGAGGAGCATAGTGCTCATGTGCCTAGTTTTCCCTCCGGTGGGAAGTAACCCTCACTGCACCCCAGGTCCTGAGGATAATGGTGCACATGTCTAGAGCACCCCCTGATGGGAATCAGTGATCACTGCACCCCGGGTCCTGAGGAAAGCAGTATTGTGCATGCCTAGAGGGCCCTCTGACATGAAGCAGCACTCATGGCAGTCTGGATCCTGAGGATAGGAGCATAGTGATCATGTGCCTAGTGTGCCTAGCGTGCCCTCTGGTGGGAAGCAGCCTTCACTGCACCCCAGGTCCTGAGGTTGATGGTACACATACCTAGAACACCCTCTGGTGGGAATCAGTGGACACTGCACCCAGGGTCCTGAGGAGAGGAGCATGGTATGCATGGCTAGAGCGCCCTCTGGCAGGAAGCAGCACTCACTTCACCCTGGGTCCTGAGGATGCTGTTGCACAGGCCTAGCGCTCTCTCTGGCGAGAGCCAGTGCTCGCGGCACCCACTGGTTTTGTGGGAGGAGCAGAGCACAGGAGGGGTGGGCCAAGAACTCAGAAGTGAATGGCCCAGGGGCGGAGCTTATGAAAGAGCAGAACAGGAGGAGCTGGACAGGAGTCAGAAATGAGCAGTCCAGGGGCTCAACTTGTGGGGGAAGACAACACCAGAGGGGTGGGGCAAGGCGAGGAAGCGAGCGGAGCAGGGGTGGGGCAAGGCGAGGAAGTGAGCGGCGCAGGGGTGGGGCAGGGCGAGGAAGTGAGCGGCGCAGGGGTGGGGCAGGGCGAGGAAGTGAGCGGCGCAGGGGTGGGCCAGGGCGAGGAAGTGAGCGGAGCAGGGGTGGGCCAGGGCGAGGAAGTGAGCGGAGCAGGGGTGGGGCAGGGCGAGGAAGTGAGCGGAGCAGGGGTGGGCCAGGGCGAGGAAGCGAGCGGCGCAGGGGTGGGGCAGGGCGAGGAAGTGAGCGGAGCAGGGGTGGGCCAGGGCGAGGAAGCGAGCGGCGCAGGGGTGGGGCAGGGCGAGGAAGTGAGCGGAGCAGGGGTGGGCCAGGGCGAGGAAGCGAGCGGCGCAGGGGTGGGGCAGGGCGAGGAAGTGGGCAGAGCAGGGGTGGGCCAGGGCGAGGAAGCGAGCGGAGCAGGGGTGGGGCAGGGCGAGGAAGCGAGCGGAGCAGGGGTGGGCCAGGGCGAGGAAGTGGGCAGAGCAGGGGTGGGGCAGGGCGAGGAAGTGAGCGGCGCAGGGGTGGGGCAGGGCGAGGAAGTGAGGGGAGCAGGGGTGGGGCCAGGGCGAGGAAGTGGGCAGAGCAGGGGTGGGGCAGGGCGAGGAAGTGAGCGGCGCAGGGGTGGGGCAGGGCGAGGAAGTGAGCGGCGCAGGGGTGGGGCAGGGCGAGGAAGTGAGCGGCGCAGGGGTGGGGCAGGGCGAGGAAGTGAGCGGCGCAGGGGTGCGGCAGGGCGAGGAAGCGAGCGGAGCAGGGGTGGGCCAGGGCGAGGAAGTGAGCGGAGCAGGGGTGCGGCAGGGCGAGGAAGCGAGCGGCGCAGGGGTGGGCCAGGGCGAGGAAGTGAGCGGAGCAGGGGTGGGGCAGGGCGAGGAAGTGAGCGGAGCAGGGGTGGGCCAGGGCGAGGAAGTGAGGGGAGCAGGGGTGGGGCAGGGCGAGGAAGCGAGCGGCGCAGGGGTGGGGCAGGGCGAGGAAGCGAGCGGCGCAGGGGTGGGCCAGGGCGAGGAAGTGAGCGGAGCAGGGGTGGGGCAGGGCGAGGAAGTGAGCGGAGCAGGGGTGGGCCAGGGCGAGGAAGTGAGGGGAGCAGGGGTGGGCCAGGGCGAGGAAGTGAGCGGCGCAGGGGTGGGGCAGGGCGAGGAAGTGAGGGGAGCAGGGGTGGGCCAGGGCGAGGAAGTGAGCGGAGCAGGGGTGGGGCAGGGCGAGGAAGCGAGCGGCGCAGGGGTGGGGCAGGGCGAGGAAGCGAGCGGAGCAGGGGTGGGGCAGGGCGAGGAAGTGAGCGGCGCAGGGGTGGGCCAGGGCGAGGAAGCGAGCGGAGCAGGGGTGGGCCAGGGCGAGGAAGCGAGCGGAGCAGGGGTGGGGCAGGGCGAGGAAGTGAGCGGAGCAGGGGTGGGGCAGGGCGAGGAAGTGAGCGGAGCAGGGGTGGGGCAGGGCGAGGAAGTGAGCGGAGCAGGGGTGGGGCAGGGCGAGGAAGTGAGCGGCGCAGGGGTGGGGCAGGGCGAGGAAGCGAGCGGCGCAGGGGTGGGCCAGGGCGAGGAAGTGAGCGGAGCAGGGGTGGGGCAGGGCGAGGAAGTGAGCGGAGCAGGGGCCGGGCTTGTGGAAGAGCAGTGCACAGGAGGGGCGGGACAAGAACAGGAAGTGAGCGGCGCAGGGGTGGGGTTTGTGGGGGCAGAGCAGAAGGGCGGGACAAGAACAGGAAGTGAGCGGCGCAGGGGTGGGGTTTGTGGGGGCAGAGCAGAGGGGCGGGTTAGGGCAAGGGAGTGAGTGGCAGCAGGGTAAGGAAGTGAGGCAAGGGTAAGGAGTGATCCTAGCTGAGGTTTGGGGTCCGGGTATGAGGAGGGCCGGCAAGGGTATCCTGAGGCCCGCGGGGCTCGGCTGAGGGCCGGCGAGGGTCTCCTGAGGCCCGCGGGGCCCGGCTGAGGGCCGGCGAGGGTCTCCTGAGGCCCGCGGGGCTCGGCTGAGGGCCGGCGAGGGTCTCCTGAGGCCGGCGGGGCCCGGCTGAGGGCCGGCGAGGGTCTCCTGAGGCCGGCGGGGCCCGGCTGAGGGCTGGCGAGGGTCTCCTGAGGCCGGCGGGGCCTGGCTGAGGGCTGGCGAGGGTCTCCTGAGGCCCACAGGCCTTGGCTGAGGGCTGGCGAGGGTCTCCTGGGGACGTTGGGGGGTCTCCTGAGGCCCGCGGGGCCTGGCTGAGGGCTGGCAAGGGTCTCCTGGGGACATTGGAGGGTCTCCTGAGGCGGAGAGCCCAGGGGAGAGGTGAAGAGGCTGGTGGGGAGCTGAGGGGCCTGCAGAGAGGTGACACCTGTGGGATGGAGGGCGGAAAAACAAAACAAAAATCCCCCCCTTTGTAGGTTGCAGCGGCTCGTGGTTCTGACAGAGCTCAGGACGGGGCAGTTGCAGACTCACTAATAAAACTTCTTAGTGATCTTTCTCTGTGCCTGCGGGAAGCTCTCACTGGCAGGGTTATTAGGAGTAAACCATCACTGCCTCAGGCCTGGCCTGAGATCTGTCTCATTAGGAGCTGGGTCGGGTAGCAGAAGGTGGGAGCAGTGTGGTCGAGGTTTTTTCTTTTTCTTCTCAGCCACACTCCAGATCCCACTCAGCAGCGGAGAGGCCGCAGGATGCTAATCCTTTGTTCTACAGAGACTGCCCTTGACTTCAGGTGCTGCAATGAGAAAATGGGAAGAGTTCAGAAGCTTGGAACGGTGAGTGTCAGATCTGGGTGTACGGCCTAATGTAGCATGGGCTGCATGGACCTCAACAAATCTTGCTTTGGAGAACATAGAGGATTAGGGTGTGAGGGGTCTTAGAAATGTGTTTGCCAGGTCTCAGTGGTTCCTGCTTGATTTCCTAGCTACTCAGGAGGTGAAGATCTGAGGATTGCAGTTTGAACCCAGCCCAGGTAGAAACGTCCTTGAGGCTCTTCATCTCTAATAATAGGCTCTGAGTTCAAGCCCCAGGACTAGCACAAAAGGAGTTTTGTTTTCATCATACAGATTTGATACACATTTTATTATGCATACAAAGGGATTATAGTTCTTTTTGGTTAGTTCTAGAGGTATTGTGTCCCATGGCCTCCCACAAGCTAGGCAAGCACTTCAGCTCTTAGCCCTGGCCCTTTTTATCCAGACTTTGATGCATGTTGTTTTCCTCTCACTGTGGGTACTTTGAGAAGAAAACACACAGTGTCAGGATAAAATGTGGGGAGCCTGGAATCGTGAGTAATAGGTTCATGGTATATGGACCCATGTGGGATGGACCTCATCAGCGCTTGCTCTCATGAACTCATACCTTGCCCAGGTCTTTCTCCAAGTATTCATCAAGTTTTCATCTATACTTTCATGTCAGTCCTAGGCCCAGAGAAGGGGGTGAAGGCATGTGAGGAAGGCAGCCTATCTCTTCCTGCTTGGTAAGTTTGTGCCTATCAGAACAACTTCAGTGACCCTAGGCCCCTACCCCAGCCTTGGAGTCTTCACTGCACTTTCAGCTCTGCTTTTGGTCATGTGCTTTTCAGTGCCTGTGGGGTTAGGGGCTGAGGGATGTGTGGAGAAAGTTGGTAATTGTCAGTCCTGGGGCTTGAACTCAGGGCCTAGGCACTGTCTCTGAGCTCTTTCACTCAGTACTAGCACTCTACAGTGCCGATTCTAGTATTCTGGGGGTTCATTGGATGCCATGCCTACTCCGGTGGAGTCTGCTTAGCATGGGAAACCTGCTTTCAGACCTGAGAATGGGGCTTCACAGAGACCTATCTCTGAGAATGGGACTTCACCGAAGTCTACCTCAGAGAATGGGGCTTCAAAGAGGCCTACCTCCTGGAAAGGCTGGCAAGCCCCTGGGAAAGATGTGTTTCTGTTCCTGTTTTTCTTTTCTTCACTGTATAGGAGTGCCTATTAATCTTTTACTGTTTCTGCTGCTCATTGTACTTACTCATGCTCAACGTTCCCTTATTCAAGGCTCTTTCTTAAGAGTGTTGACGACTCCAACATCTGATGAGTGTCTTAAAAATATGACTAACTCACCAGAGTTAAGTGCTACCCGGAAAGCCCCTCTTATGGAGGCTAGTAGACAAGTCATAAGTAAATATAAAAGTATTGGGGGTTTCATGACGTCACTTCAGCAGAAGGAATTGTTTGTAAGAGATTTACAAGAAGCTGTAGGCGCGGCTAGAGCAGAAAGAGTGTATGGCAATTGCTGGGAAAACTACTTAGGAGAAAGAACTTCCTGTTACTCTCTTTCATTTACTAAAAGACTTGCTAGATCTAGGCCTCCTTGGTGCTTACTATTAAAGAAGGAACAGGAAAGATCTTATGGGACAGTTAAGGCCTCTATAGAAAAAAGTAATGGTTAATTGGTGATAAACATTGAAACCCATTGTATTTCTTAAAAATAGAGGTAAAGCCAGAAACAAGTGCCTATCAGGCGACCAGCTGGTGACCACCCAAGAATGAAGCCCTGCAGCAAGATTGTGTAACCTTTTGCCCTTTCTCATGGAGACTTTTGCTATAAAAGCTTGTTATCCTCTGCATTAAATCGCACTCAGCGTCCACTCCTCTTGTGTGTGTCTGTTTGCCATCTCCTCACCTGTTCCAGTTCCTCCCCTAGGTGTCCTCCGTTGTCCCGACAGAGCCGGTCCGCGGCAATTGGAGATAAGGATGTCACAGACTTTCCTGCCTGGGCTGGCTTTGAACCATGATCCTCTGATCTTGGCCTCCTGGGTAGCTAGGATTATAGGTGTGAGCCACTTGTGCCCAGCAGTTATGTTTGTATTTAAATTATTTTTTGGTTATGTTAAAGTCTATTGTGCTTCAGGGTTTCCCACAACCTAGGCAAGTACCTCAACACTGAGCCTCACCCCTTTATGTCTCTTAACCCAGTCAGTTCCTTTAGACTGGCATTATGTCAGTTTTCTAGAAAGGAGCTTTGGTGTGACTGTTTTGTCCTTTGCCTGTCAGCTATACAGGATCCTACAGCTGTGGAGCAGTTCTAACATGCCTGCCCTTTGTTGTGTGCTGATGTCCTCTGACTAAGTACTTTGGGAGCAAAACGTGCAGAGTATTAGAAGAAAATGTGTATAGTCCATACACTTGGAATTGTGAGCGTAGAATCTGTGTGTATGGTGCAGCGTAGAAGAGGCTTGACTGACACCCCTCCCTGAATTTGCTTGCATGGACTCACATCCTACTTAGATCTTCACCTTCATCTGTATGTCTATAGCAAGTTTTCATTTGTGCTTTCAGTCGTGTTCATCCCAGAGCCTGGAGAAGGGAATGAACATATGTGTGAGGAAGGGCAGCCTATGCATTCCTGCTTGGTACCTTGGTACCTGTCAGAACAGCTTTAGCCACACTAGGCCCATCCCAGGCCTGTATTCTTATTTCTGAGTCTCCACCGAGTTTTTGGCTATGTCCTGTATAGCATGGGGGCTAAGGGGTGAGGGGATGTGTGACACATATTTATGTTTTCATTATGTGCATCTTACAGACATCAGGTATTCCCAAGTTATTTCAGTTTGCTTTGGAGAATTCCAGTGTATTATGTTCAGGGCTCTCCACAGGCTAGGGCAACACCTCAACACTAAGCCCTCCATTTCATGCCTCAGAAGCCAATCAGTTCCTATAAGCTGGAATTATAGCAACATTCTAATAAGGATCTCTGGAGGGAAGCAGAAGGCATAACCTAGCCTGTCAGATATACCAGGTCCCATTTGTCTGTGACAAAGCTCCTGGATGCCTGGTCTTTGTTGCCAGTTGCCTGCCTCTGCCTGTAGACACTGTGAGGACAAAATGTACTAAGTGTCAGGAGAAAATGTGGAGAGTCTGGACACTTTGAATTATGCATGTAGAATTTCGGTCTACAACTCAGTGTATGCTTTGGCAAACTGAGGCCCTATTTAGGCCTCCATCCTCATCTCTACCATGCATTCATCTGTGCTTTGGGGGAGGGGGTTAAGGCAATTGTGATAAAGGGAAGGCTACTTCTTCCTGGTTTGTAAGTCGTTACTTGTTACAACAACTTTGATGACTCTGGGCCCCAACCCTGCCTTCTATCCTCAGCTCTGAGCTAACTCAAATCCATACATTAAGTGTGTATCTAACACATCCAGTAACTGACCAACTCCCTACAGCTATGGGAAGACTAAGCTTAAGGAAGAGTTGTTGAGGAATTGGGTATAGGTGTAGGGTCATTGATATTAAAGGCAGGGTTAAGTTTGGGTGCTTTTAGGGCTACTCAGGGTGTGAGTTAGAATTAAGTTTTTACTTCTGGTTCAGAAATAGGTTAGATCAGGTTTTGGGTTTTCCATTAGCCATACAGAGCATGTTTGTATTAACAGCTAAATTAGAGTTTGGGTTAAGTGTTACAGAAAGATAATGGATTATGGTTTGTGAATGGGTTAAGGATCTGGTGAAGTTAGGAGTTATGGAAAGGATTAGCATTTGGATTATGGAATGGGTCAGTCTAAGGTTATGTCTTATAGAGTACATGTTTAGGTACTTGTTATACATTTGGGCTATATGTAAGGTTACCTGTTTTGTTCACACTTTAGGGTACATGTAATACTTGAAGTATATGTTAGAGTACTTGTTAGGATACATGTAAATGTTTAGCGTTTGTATTAGAGTACATGTTTGGGAGTGTGTTAGGCTTACAGTTTTTTAGAGTACATGTCAGGGTACTTGTTAGAGTACATGTTAGGGTATATGTTAAGGTCAGGGTTAGAGTATGTTAGGGTACATACCTGTATGTAGAGTATGTTTTAGGGTATTTGTTACCATATGTGTTAATGTCTAGAGTTTGTTTAATGTGATAAAGTACTATTAGGAAAATGGTTACTCTTAAAATACATGTTAAAGTTAGGTTGAGAGTTTGGGAACATGCGAGGAAGATCTCTGTATTATGTGTTAGGATTGTGGCTGTGTTATGGGGTGGTCTTCAAAGTGGGTATGAAACAAGTACGGCTTAGGTAAGGTGTTAGTAAAGGGTTAATATAGGTTTGGGGAGATCCCAGTGTCCACAGTTCCCAGATATTGTTCACAGTCCCCAGAGTCCAGTGTCCACATTCCCTGGATCCTAGAGTCCGCACTCCCCAGATTCCAGTGTCTATACTCCCCAGAAGCAGTGTCCACACTCCCCAGATCTCTGTGTCCACACTCTCCAGAGCCCAGTGTCCATACTCCCCAGAAAACAGTGTCCACACTACCCAGATCCCAATGTCCACACTCCCAGAACTCCGTGTCCACACTCTCCAGATCACAGTGTCCAATCTCCCCAGATCCCAATGTCAACCCACCCAGATCCCAGTGTCCATACTACCTAGAGTTCAGTGCACATATTCTTGTAATCCCAGGTTCCGCACACCCCATATTTCAGAGTCAACAATCCAAAGAGTAGTACAGTGTCCAAACTCCCCACATCCCAGTATCCAGAATCCATAGATTCCAGTGTCCACACTCCCCAGATCTCAATGTCCTCACTCCCAAGATCCCAGTTTTCATACTTCCCCCATCCAGAGTTAATACTCCCCCTATCACAGTGTTCACACTGCTCTGATCCCCCCAGTCCACACTTTCCAGATACCAGTATCCACACTCCCCAGATATCAGTGTCCACATTCCCAAGATCCCAGTGTCCACACTCCCCAGATATCAGTGTCCACATTCCCAAGATCCCAGTGTCCACACAGCCCAGATCCCAATGTCTACAGTACCCAGATCCCAGTGTCCACACTCCCAGATCTCTGTGTTCTCATTCTCCAGATCCCAGTGCCCACCCTCCCATATCCCAGTGTTCACATGACCTAGAGTCCAGTGTGCACCCTCCTCTGATCCCCAAACCCACACTCCCCATATCTGAGTGTCAACATTCCAAAGAAGACAGTGTCCAAACTCCCCACATCCAAGTATCCAGACTCCATAGATTCCAGTGTCCACACTGCCCAAATCCCAGTGTCCACCCTCCCAAGATCCCAGTGTCACACTCCCCACCCTTCAGTGTCCACATTCCCGAGATTTTAGTGTCCTCACTAATCACAGTGTCTTCACTCCCCTGATACCGTTACCCACACTACCCAGATTGCAGTGTGCAGACTCCCCAGATGCCAGTGTCTACACCCCACCGAGCACAGTGTCAATACTCCCCAGATCCAATGCTCACACTCCCCGTATCCCACTGTCCACACTGCTCAGATACCAGTGTGCACACTACCCAGAGTCCAGTGTGCACACTCTCCTGAACCCAGGGTCCACAACCCAGATCCCTGGGTGCACACTCCCCAAATCCCAGTGTCCACATAACCCAATTTCCAGTGTGCATATGACCCAGATTTCAGTGTGCACACTCCTCTGATCCCAGGTTCCACACTCCCCATATCCCAATGTTAACACCCAAAAGAGTACAGTGTTCAAACTCCCCACATCCCAGTATCCAGAATCCATAGATTCCAGTGTCCACACTGCCCAGATCCCAGTGTCCACAATCCCAAGATCCTAGTGTTCACACTTCCAAGATCCCAGTGTCTACATTACCCAATTCCAAGTGTCCACATTCTCCAGATCCCAGTGTCCACACTCCCCAGATCCCAATGTGCACAATCCCCCTATTCCAGTTTCCAAAGGCCATAGATCCCAGTGTCCACACTTCCAGTTCCTCGTGTCCACCATCTACAGATCCCAGTGCCTGCCCTCCCACATCCCAGTGTTCACACAACCCAGGGTCCAGTGTGCACCCTCCAGTGATCCCAGGATCCACATTCCCCATATCCCAGTGTCAAAATTACAAAGAATACAGTGTCCAAACTCCCCACATCACAGTATCCAGAATCCATAGTTTCCAGTGTCCACACTGCCCAGATCCCAATGTCCACCCTCCCAAGACCCCAGTGTCCACATTCCCAATGCTTCAGTATCCACAGTCCGTGTACTCATTCCCCAAATCTTAGTATCCTCACTAATCACAGTGTCTTCACTCTCCTGATACCATTATCCACACAACCCAGAGTTAAGTGTTCAGACTCCCCAGATGCCAGTGTCCACACCCCACCAAGTAGTCTCCATAATCTCCAGATCCAGTCTTCACACTCCACATATCCCAGTGTCCACACTGCTCAGATATCAGTGTACACACTACCCAGAGTGCAGTGTGCACCCTCTTTTGAGTACAGGGTCCACACTACCCAGATCCCTGGGTGCACACTCCCCAGATCCCAGTGTCCACACAACAAAATTCCCAGTGTGCACACTACCCAGGGTCCAGTGTGCACATTCCTCTGATCCCAGGTTCCACACTCCCCATATCCCAATGTTAACACCCAAAATAGTACAGTGTCCAAACTCCCCACTTCCAAATATCCAGACTTCATAGATTCCAGTGTCCACACTACCCAGATCACAGTGTCCACACTCCCCAGATGCCAATGTTCCCACACCACAGATCCCAGTGTTCACATTCCCCGATCCCAGGGTACATACTCCACAGTTCCCATTGTTCACACTCCCCCAATCCCAGTGTCCACACTGCCCTGATCCCAGTATTCACAGTCCCAGATCTCTGAGTCTACACTTTCCAGATCCCAGTATCCACAATCCCCAGACATCATTGTCTACATTCCCAAGATCCCAGTGTCCCCACTCCTGAGATCTCAGTGTCCACACTCCCTAGATCCCAGTGTCCACAATCGCAAGATACTAGTGTTCACACTCCCAAGATCCCAATGTCCACATTACCCAATTCCAAGTTCCACAGACCCCAGATCGCACTGTCCACAATCCCCAGATCCCAGTGTCCACAATCCCAGAGTTCCGTGTTCTCACTCTCCAGATCCCAATGTATACACTCCACAGATCCTAGTGTGCACAACAATCCCCCATTCCGGTTTCCAAACTCCATAGATCCCAGTGTCCATACTCCCATTTCCCCGTGTCCACTCTCTCCAGATCCCAGTGCCCACCCTTCCACATCCCAGTGTTCACAAGGCCCAGTGTCCAGTGTGCACCCTCATCTGATCCCAGCATCCACACTACCCATATCACAGTGTCCGAACTCCCCACATCCCAGTATCCAGACTCCATAGGTTCCAGTCTCCACACTGCCCATATCCCATTGTCCACACTCCCAAGATCCCAGTGTCCACACTCCTCATGCTTCAGTGTCCACAGTCCATGGACTCAAGTGTCCACATTCCCCAGATCTTAGTGTCCTCACTAATCACAGTGTCTTCACTCCCCTGATACCATTATCCACACTACCCAGAGTTCAGTGTGCAGACTCCCCAGATACTGGTGTCCACACCCAACCGAGCACAGTGTCCATACTCCCCAGATCCAATATTCACACTCCCCATATCCCAGTGTCCACACTGCTCAGATACCAATTTGCACACTACCCAGAGTCCAGTGTGTACACTCATCTGAACCCAGGGTCCACACTAACCAGATCCCTGGGTGCACACTCCCCAGATCCCAGTGTCCACACACTCAATTCCCAGTGTACACACTACCCAGAGTCCAGTGTGCACAATCCTCTGATCTTAGCGTCCACACTCCCCAGATCCCTGGGTGCCCTTTCCTCAGACCCCTGTCCACCCAACCCAATTCCCAGTATCTACACTCAAAAGAGCAGTGTCCATTCTCCCCAGAGTCCAGTGTCCTCACTACCAAGATCCCAGTGTCCATAATCCATAGAGTCCATTGTCACATTCCCCAGATACCAGTGTCCACACTCCCTAGATATCAGTGAGCACAGTCCCCAGACTCCAGTGTCCACCCTCCACAGAGTACACTGTCCACACTCCCCACATCCCGGTATCCACACTACCCGGATCCAAATGTTCACACTCCCCCATTTCCAGTGTTCACAATCCATAGATCCCAGTATCCACACTCCCCAGATCCTAGTGTCCACACTCCCAGATCACTGTGTGCACATTATCCAGAGACCATTGTGCACACTCCTCAAATCCCATGGTCCACACTCCCCATATCACAGAGTTCACACTCTAAAGAGTGTCTAAACTCCTCATATACCAGTATCTAGACTCCATAGATTCAGAGATCCCAGTGTCCACACTACTAGATCCCAACGTGCACACTCCTCAGAGTCCAGGGTGCAGACTCCTCAGAGTCCAATGTCCTCACTCTCAAGATCTCAGTGTCCACACTCCCCAGATCCTAGAGTCCAAACTCCCACTCCATAGAATCCTGTGTCCACACTCCCCCATTCCCATTGACTATACTCCCAAGATCCCATTGTCCACAGTCCCCATTTTCTAGTATCCAAATTTCCAAGATCCCCAGTGTCCACACTCCCCTCATCCCAATGGCCACACTCCCCTGATACTAGTGTACACACTCCCTCTATACCAGTGTACAAGTCCCCAGATCCAAATGTCCACCCTCCCAGAACCACATGTCCACATTTTCCAGATCCCAGTGTCAACATTCCTCAGATCCTAGTGTGCACACTACCGACAGTCCAGTGTGCACACTTCTCTGATCCCAGGTTCCAAACTCCCCATATCCCAGTGTCAACACTCCAAACAATACAGTGTCCAAACTCCCCACATCCCAGTATCCAGACTCCATAGATTCCACTGTCCATACTGCCCAGATCTGGAGTCAACACTCCCCAGAGTGCAGTGTGAAGACTCCCCAGGTGCCAGTGTCCACACCCCACAGAGCACAGTGTCCACACTCCCCAGAGTCCAGTGTCCTCACTAGCAAGATCCCAGTGTCCATAATCCAGAGTCCATTGTCCACATTCCCCAGATACCAGTGTCCTCACTCCCAAGATACTAGTTTCCCCACTCCCCTGATCCCAGTGTCCTCACTCCCAATATCCCAATGTCCATACTCCCAATACTCGTGTCCACACTCCCAAGATCCAAGTGTTCAAAGAATCCCGATCCAAGTGGGCACACTCCCCCTATCCCAGTGTCCACACTCCTCAGATCCCAGTGCCCACAATCCCCAGATCCCAGTGTCCACACACCCAGATCACAGTGTGCACATTATCCAGAGACCAGTGTGAACACTCCTCAAGTCCCTGGTCCACTCTCCCCATATCACAGTGTTCACACTCAAAAGAATAGTGTCCAAACTCCTCATATTCCAGTATCCAGAATCCATTGATTGAGAGATCCTAGTGTACACCCTCCTCGATCTCAGTGTGCACACTCCTCAGAGTCCAGGGTGCACACTCCTCAGAGTCCAATGTTCTCACTCCCGAGATCCCAGTGTCCACACTCCCCAGATCCTACCGTCCAAACTCCCAGATCCCATGGTGCACACTACTCAGAGTCCAATGTGCACACTCCTCAGATCTCAGGGTCCATACTCCCCGTATCATTGTCAACACCCCAAAGATTACAGTTTCCAAACTCCCCACTTCCCAGTATCCAAACTCCATAGAATGCAGTTTGCACACTCCCCAGTTCCCAGTGTCCACCCTTCCCCATTCCCATTGACCACACTCCCAAGATCCCAGTGTCCACAGTCCCCATTTCCCAGCATCAAAATTTCACGGATCTCACTGTCCACACTCCCCAGATCCCTATGTCCATACTACCCTGATGTACACACTCCCCTTATACCAATGTACAAATCCCCGGATCCAAATGTCCACACTCTCAGAACCCCATGTCCAAATTCTCCAGGTCCCCGTGTCCACATTCCTCAGATCCCAGTGTACACACTACCGACAGTCCTGTGTGCACACTTCTCTGATCCCAGGTCCCACATTTCCCATATCCCAGTGTCAACACTCCAAAGAAAGCAGTGTGCAAACTCCACATATCCTAGTATCCAGACTCCAAAGATTCCTGTGCCTACACTGCCCAGATCCCAGTGTCCAATTCCCCAGATTCCCAATGTCCATATTCCCCAGATCCCAGTGTTCATACTCCCCCCAAGCCAGAGTTCATACATCCTCTATACCAGTGTCCAAACTCCCTAGGTACCAGTGTCCACACTCCTCAGATTTCAGGATTCACACTCCCTCGATCCCATTGAGCACATTCTCCTTATCCCAGTGTCCACACACCCCAGATCCCAGTGTCCACCCTCTCAGATCCCAGTGTGCAACTACCCACAGTCCTATGTGCCCACTTCTCTGATCCTAGGTTCCACACTCCCCATATCCCAGTGTCAACACTGCAAAGAGTACAGTGTCCCAGCTCCTCATATCCCAGTATCCAGACTCCATAGATAGTAGTATGTACACTGCCCAGATCCAGGGTCAACACCCCCCCGATCCCAGTGTCCACCCTACCTAGATCCCAGTGTCCACATTCCCCATATCCCAGTGTCCACACTCCCCATATCCCAGTGTCCACACTCCCCATATTCCAGTGTCCACACTCCCCATATTCCAGTGTACACACTCCACATATCCCAGTGTCCCCACTCCCAAGATCCCAGTGTCCAAAATCCCCAGATCCTAGTGTTCACACTCCCAAGATCCCAGTGTCTACACTCCCAGATATCCATGTTCTCACTCTCTCCCCAGATCCCAGTGTCCACACTCCCCATATCCCAGTGTCCACACTCCCCATATCCCAGTGTCCACACTCCACATATTCCAGTGTTAAAACTCCTCGTATATCAGTGTTCAAACTTCTCAGCTCCTGTGTCCACACTCCCAGATCCACATGTCCACAGAGATCACTTCCCACAGTGCCGTGCTACCTGTTGCCTGGTATGTCCATATATCTGCACGTGATGGCCTCAGAGAGGTCATTTCCCACAATTCCCAGCTGGTGGCCGGGTGCTATACCCTCACCCACCCTCAGGGTGGCACCAGAGAGCTCATTTCTCACAGTTCCGTGCTAGTGCTATGCCCGTACATGTCCACAGGGTGGCACCAGAGAGCTCATTTCCCACAATGCTGTGCTGTCGGCCAAGAGGCATCCCGGGACATTTGCCTAGGATGGCACCAGGGAGCTTATTTCCCACAATGCCCAGAGGGCAGCCGAGTGCTATGTCTGCACATCTCCAGTTGTGCCACAGACAGAGAACTCAATAGCGGAGGCACCTTGGTATGAGGAGGTGCCGCAGAGCACATTTCCCGGCTGTCGGCCGGGTGATAGTGCTGCACCTTTTCATAAGGTGGTGTCAAAGAATTCACTTCCCACAGTGACGGCAGGGTAGCCAGTGGCTATGCCGGCAAATCTGCACTGGGTGGCAACAAAGAGACCATTTCCCACAATGCCGTGCTGTAGGCCCTGTGATATACCCATGCATGTCCATGAGGGTGGCACCAGAGAGCTCATTTCCCACAATGCTGGGCTGTTGGCTTGGTGTTATTCCTAAACATGTGCACGGGGTGGTTACAGAGAGCTCACTTCCCACAGTGCCCAGCGGGTCGCCAGTTTCTATGCCTGAAAACCTGCACAGGGTGGCACCAAAGAGGTCATTTCCCACCATGCTCTGCTGTCAGATAGGTGACAGTGCCATACATTTGCCTGAGTTGGTGTCATCAAACTCCATTCCCACAATTCCCAGAAGGCAGCCAGTGGCAATGCTTGAAAATCTCCACGGGGTGGAAGCCGAGAGACCATTGCCCACAATGCCATGCTGTAGGCCCTGTGGTACACTCACGCATGTCCATGGGGGTGGCACCAGAGAGCTCATTTCCCACAACGCTTTGCTGTCGGCCTAGCGACTGCCACACCTTTGCATTAGGCAGTGCCTGAAGCTTCATTTCCCACAATGCCCAGTTGGTGGCCCGTTGCTATACCTGCAATTCTTCAGGGGGTGGCAACAGAGAGATCATTTCCCACAATGCTGTGCTGTTGGCCCGGTGTTATTCCCACACATGTCCACGGGGTGGTTACAGAGAGCTCACTTCTCATAGCGCCCAGCGCGTGGCCAGGTGATAGTGACGCATATTTGCATGAGTTGTTGCCAGCAGGCTCACTTCCCACAATTCGCAGAGGGTGGCCAGTTGCTATGCCTGCAAATCTCCACAGGGTGTCAGCACAGAGGTCACTTCCCACAGTGCCGTGCTTCCTGTTGCGTGGTATGCCCACACATCTGCACGTGATGGTATCAGAGAGGTCATTTCCCACAATTCCCAGCTGGTGGCCAGGTGCTGTGCCCTCATCCAACCTCTGGGTGGCACGAGAGAGCTCACTTTCCACAGTGTCGTGCTAGTGCTATGCCCGTAGCTCTCCACAGGGTGGCACCAGAGAGCCCATTTCCCACAATGCTGTGCTGTCGACCAAGAGGCATCCCGGGACATTTCCCTAGGATGGCACCAGGGAGCTTATTTCCCACAATGCCCAGAGGGCAGCCGAGTGCTATGTCTGCACATCTCCAGTTGTGTCACAGACAGAGAACTCAATAGCGGAGGCACCTTGGTATGAGGAGGTGCCGCAGAGCTCATTTCCCGGCTGTCGGCCGGGTGATAGTGCTGCACCTTTTCATAAGGTGGTGCCAAAGAATTCACTTCCCACAGTGACGGCAGGGTAGCCAGTGGCTATGCCGGCAAATCTGCACTGGGTGGCAACAGAGAGACCATTTCCCACAATGCCGTGCTGTAGGCCCTGTGATATACCCATGCATGTCCATGAGGGTGGCACCAGAGAGTACATATCCCACAATGCTGTGCTATTGTCTTGGTGTTATTCCCACACATGTCCACAGGGTGGTTACAGAGAACTCACTTCCCACAGTGCCCAGCGGGTCGCCAGTTTCTATGCCTGAAAACCTGCACAGGGTGGCACCAAAGAGGTCATTTCCCACCATGCTCTGCTGTCAGACAGGTGACAGTGCCATACATTTGCCTGAGTTGGTGCCAGCAAGCTCCTTCCCAAAATTCCTAGATGTTCGCTAGTCGCTTGAAAATCTCCACGGGGTGGAAGCCGAGAGACCATTGCCCACAATGCCATGCTGTAGGCCCTGTGGTACACTCACGCATGTCCACGGGGGTGGCACCAGAGATTCATTTCCCACAATGCTTTGCTGACGGCCAAGCGACAGTGCAGCACCTCTGCATTAGGCGGTGCCAGAAGCAACATTTCCCACAATGCCCAGTTGGTGGCCTGTTGCTATGCCTGCAAATCTCCACAGGGTGGCAACAGAGAGGATATTTCCCACAATGCTGTGGTGTCGGCCTGGTGTTATTCCCACACATGTCCATGGGGTCTTTAAAGAAACTCACTTCCCACAGTGCCCAGCTGGTTGTCAGGTGATTGTGCCGCACATTTGCATGAGTTGTTGCCAGTAGGCTCACTTGCCACAATTCGCAGAGGGTGGCCGGTTGCTGTGCCTGCAAATCTCCACAGGGTGGCAGCACAGAGGTCACTTCCCACAGTGCTGTGCTTCCTGTTGCGTGGTATGCCCACACATCTGCACGTGATGGTATCAGAGAGGTCATTTCCCACAACGCTTTGCTGTCGGCCTAGCGACTGCCACACCTTTGCATTAGGCAGTGCCTGAAGCTTCATTTCCCACAATGCCCAGTTGGTGGCCCGTTGCTATACCTGCAATTCTTCAGGGGGTGGCAACAGAGAGATCATTTCCCACAATGCTGTGCTGTTGGCCCGGTGTTATTCCCACACATGTCCACGGGGTGGTTACAGAGAGCTCACTTCTCATAGCGCCCAGCGCGTGGCCAGGTGATAGTGACGCATATTTGCATGAGTTGTTGCCAGCAGGCTCACTTCCCACAATTCGCAGAGGGTGGCCAGTTGCTATGCCTGCAAATCTCCACAGGGTGTCAGCACAGAGGTCACTTCCCACAGTGCTGTGCTTCCTGTTGCTTCCTGTGTGGTATGCCCACACATCTGCACGTGATGGTATCAGAGAGGTCATTTCCCACAATTCCCAGCTGGTGGCCAGGTGCTGTGCCCTCATCCAACCTCTGGGTGGCACGAGAGAGCTCACTTTCCACAGTGTCGTGCTAGTGCTATGCCCGTAGCTCTCCACAGGGTGGCACCAGAGAGCCCATTTCCCACAATGCTGTGCTGTCGACCAAGAGGCATCCCGGGACATTTCCCTAGGATGGCACCAGGGAGCTTATTTCCCACAATGCCCAGAGGGCAGCTGAGTGCTATGTCTGCACATCTCCGTTTTGGAGGCAGGCAGAGTACTCAATGGCAGAGGTACTTTGGTATGAGGAGGTGCCAGAGAGCCCATTTCCCGGCTGTCGGCCGGGTGATAGTTCCACACCTTTTCATAAGGTGGTGCCCAAGAATTCACTTCACACAGTTCCGAGAGGATAGCCAGTGGCTATGCCCGTAAATCTGCACTGGGTGGCAACAGAGAGACCATTTCCCACAATGCCGTGTTGTAGGCCTATGATATATCCATGCATGTCCATGAGGGTGGCACCAGAGGGCTCATTTCCCACTATGCTGTGCTATTGGCCCAATGTTATTCCCAAATATTCCACGAGGTAGTTACAGAGAGCTCACTTCCCACTATGCCCAGCATGTGTCCATGAGCTATGGCTCAAAAACTGCACAGAGGTGGCACCAAAGATGTCATTTCCCACCATGCTCTGCTGTCAGACAGGTGACAGTGCCATATATTTGCCTGAGTTGGTGCCAACAGCTCCATTCCCACAAGTCCCAGATTGTCGCCAGTTGCAATGCTTGAACATCTCCACGGAGTGGAAGCTGAGAGACCATTTCCCACCATGCCATGCTGTAGGCCCTGCGGCATACTCATGCGTGTCCATTGGGGTGGCACCAGAGAGCTCATTTCCCACAATGCTTTGCTGTCGTCCATGGGACAGTGCTGCACCTTGCCAAGCCTGCAAATCTCCACGGGGTGGTAACAAATAACTCACTTACCACAGTACCCAGCAGGTCCCATGTGCTATGCCTGGAAACCTGTACAGGGTTGCACCAGCAGCCTCATTGCCCACAATGCCCAGCTGGTTGCTAGGTGATAGTGCCACACATTTGCATGAGTTGTTGCCAGCAGGCTCACTTCCCACAATTCGCAGAGGGTGGCCAGTTGCTATGCCTGCAAATCTCCACAGGGTGTCAGCACAGAGGTCACTTCCCACAGTGTCATGCTACCTGTTGCGTGGTATGCCCACACATCTGCACGTGATGGCATCAGAGAGGTCATTTCCCACAAATCCCAGCTGGTGGTCAGGTGCTGTGCCCTCATCCATCCTCAGGGTGGCACCAGAGAGCTCACTTTCCACAGTGCCTTGCTAGTGCTATGCCTGTACATGTCCACAGGGTGGCACCAGAGAGCCCATTTCCCACAATGCTGTGCTGTCGGCCAATAGGCATCCCGGGACATTTGCCTAGGATGGCACCAGGGAACTTATTTCCCTCAATGCCTAGAGGGCAGCCGAGTGCTATGTCTGCACATCTCCATTTGCGCGTCAGGAAGAGAACTCAATAGCGGAGGCACCTTGGTATGAGGGGGTGCCAGAGAGCACATTTCCTGGCTGTCAGCTGAGTGATAGTTCTGTACCTTTTCATAAGGTGGTGGCAAAGATTTGACTTCCCACAGTGCCGAGAGTGTATCCAGTGGCTATGCAGGCAAATCTGCACTGCGTGGCAACGAGAGACCATTTCCCACAATGCCATGCTGCAGGCCCTGTGATATACCCAGGCAAGTTCATAGGGGTTACATCAGAGCTCATTTCCCACAATGCTGTGCTGTTGGCCCTGTGTTATTCCCACATGTTCCACGGGGTGGTTACAGAGAGCTCACTTCCCACTATGCCCAGCAGGTGTCCCGGTGCTATGGTTGGAAAACTGCACAGGGTGGCACCAAAGAGGTCATTTCCCACCATGCTCTGCTGAGTTGGTGCCAGCAAGCTCCATTCCAACAATTCCCAGATGGTCGCCAGTTATAATGCTTGAAAATCTCCACTGGGTGGCAGCAGACAAACTGTTTCCCACATGCTATGCTGTAGGCCCTGTGGTATACTCATGCATGTCCATGGTGGTGGCACCAGAGATTCATTTCCCACGATGCTTTAAAGTCGGCTAAGTAATAGTGCCACACCTTTGCATTAGGCGATGCCAGAGCCACATTTCCCACAATGTCCAGTTGGTAGCCCATTGCTAAGCCTGCAATTCTCCACAGAGTGGCAACAGAGAGCTCATTTCCCACAATGCTGTGGTGTCAGCCCGGTGTTATTCCCACATATGTTCACGGGGTGGTTAAAGAAAGCTCACTTCCCACAGTGCCAAGCTGGTTGCCAGGTAATTGTGCTGCACATTTGCATGAGTTGCTGCCAGTAGGCTCACTTCCCACAATTTGCAGAGGGTGGCCAGTTGCTATGCCTGCAAATCTCCACAGGGTCACAGCACAGAGGTCACTTCCCACCGTGCCGTGGTACCTGTTGCATGGTATGCCCACACACCTGCACGTGATGGCATCAGAGAGGTCATTTCCCACAATTCCCAGCTGTTAGCCGGTGCTATGCCCTCATCCACCCTCAGGGGGGCACCAGAGAGCTCATTTTCCACAATGCCGTGCTAGTGTTATGCCCATACATGTCCACAGTGCGGCACCAGAGATCCCATTTCCCACAATGCTGTGCTGTCGGTCAAGATGCATCCCGGGACATTTCCCTAGGATGGCACTAGGGAGCGTATTTCCCACAATGCCCAGAGGGCAGCTGAGTGCTATGTCTGCACATCTCCATTTGGGAGACAGGAAGAGAACTCAATAGCGGAGGCATCTTGGTATGAGGGGTTGCCAGTGAGCACATTTCCTGGCTGTCGGCCGCGTGATAGTTCCGCACCTTTTCATAAGGTGGTGGCAAAGATTTGACTTCCCACAGTGCTGAGAGTGTAGCCAGTGGCTATGCCGGCAAATCTGCACTGGGTGGCAACAGAGAGCTCATTTCCCACAATGCTGCGCTGTCGGCCAGGTGCTATTCCCACACATGTCCATGGGGTGGTTACAGAGAGCTCACTTCCCACAGTGCCCAGAGGGTGGCCAGGTGCTATGCCTGAAAACCTGCACAGGGTGGCACCAAAGAGGTCATTTCCCACCATGCTCTGCTGTCGGACAGGTGACAGTGCCATATATTTGCCTGAGTTATTGCCAGCAAGCTCCATTCCCACAAATCCCAGAGTTTGGCCAATTGCCATGCTTGAAAATCTCCACTGAGTGGCAGCCCACAAACCATTTCCCACAATGCCATGCTGTCGGCCTAATGGTATTCAATCACATTTCCACAGTGTTGCACCAAAGAGCTCAATTCCCACAGTACTTTGCTGTCAGCCAGGTGATGGCGCCGTATCTTTGCCTGCGGTGGTGCCAGAGAGCTCAGTTTTCACAATGCCTAGTGGGTGGCCAGTTGCTATGCTTGCTAATCCCCCGGTGTGACACCCGGGAGCTCATTTCCCACAATGCTGTGCTGTCGGCACCGATGTTACTCCCACACATCTCGATGGGGCGGCCACCAAGAGCTCACTTCCCACAGTGCCCAGCCGTTGGCTAGCTGCTATGCCTGTAAATCTCCACAGAGTGGCATGGGAGAGCTCATTTCTCACCATGCTGTGCTCTCAGCAAGGTGTTATTCTCACACATGTCCACGGGGTATCAACAGAGAGGTCATCTCCCACAATCCCCAGCTGGTTGCCAGGTGATTGTGCTGCACATTTGCATGAGTTGTTTTCAGCCGGCTCACTTCCCACAATTTGCAGAGGGTGGCCGGTTGCTATGCCAGTAAATCTCCACAGAGTGGCAGCACAGAGATCACTTCCCACAGTGTCATGCTACCTGTTGCGTGGTATGCCCACACATCTGCACGTGATGGCCTCAGAGAGGTCATTTCCCACAATTTCCAGCTGGTGGCCAGGTGCTATGCCCTCACCCACCCTCAGGGTGGCACCAGAGAGCTCACTTCCCACAATGCCGTGCTCACAGCCCAGTGCTATGCCCGTATATGTCCACAGGGCGGCATCAGAGAGCCCATTTCCCACAATGCCGTGCTGTAGGCCCTGTGGTATATCCACTCATGTCCATTGCGGTTGCTCCAGCGGCTAGTCTGTCTCTGGCACTGAGTCTTGGGACACTTCATCAGGGCTTCAAGTTTTACGGTGTTCTGGGCAGAAGAAGTAGTTGCAGCTACAGGCTAGTAGGAGGAGTGGAGCCTTGCATGTGTGGGGCTAGAGCAGGAAGTGAGCGGTCCATGGGTGGGACTTGTGGAAGAGCAGAGCACAGGAGGGGTTAGGCCAGGGAGCAGTGGTCCAGGGGCAGAGCTTGTGTGAGGTCAAGGGTCCTGAGGACAGTGCACACCCCTGGATCACCATCTGGTGGGAAACTGTGGTTCCTGCACCTCTCTGGTCCTGATACGAGGAGGATCATGTGCACAGCTAGAGCACCAGCTGGTGAGAAACAGTGGTCACTGCATCGCCTGGACCTGAGGAGAAGAGGACAGTGCACACAGCTAGAGCACCCTCTGCTGGGAATCATTGGCCACTGCAACCCCTGGATCTGAGAAGAAGAGGACAGTGCACACACCTAGAACACCATCTGGTGGGAATCAGTGGTCACTGTAACCCCTGGACCTGAGAAGAGGACAGCGCACACAGCTAGAGCACCCTCTGGTGGGAAACAGCTCTCATTGCACTCCCTGGTCCTGAGGAGAGGAGCAAGTTGCTTACCTGTCTAGCATGCCCTCTGGTGGGAATCTGCCATCACTGCACCCCAGGTCCTGAGGAGAGGAGGACAGTACGCAACCCTAGCGCACCCTCTGGCGGGAATCAGTGCTCACTGCACCCTCTGGTTTTGGTGGTGGTGCGGAGCAAGGAAGTGGGAAGTGCAGGGGCAGGGCTGATGGAGTACAGTGTTAGAGGGGCAGAGCAAGGGCGAGGAAGTGAGCAATGCAGAGGTGGGGCTTGTGGGAGGACCTGGGGTCCTGAGGAGCACAGTATGCACACCTAGAGCACCATCTGGTGGGAATCGGTGATCACTGCACCCCTGGCCTGGAGAAGAGGAACACAGTGTGCACGCCTCGAGTGCCCTCTGGCCAGAATCAGTGCTCACTGAACCCTCAGGTTTTGTGGGCGGAGCAGAGCATGAGAGAGGTGGGCAAAAGCCCAGAAGTGAGCGGCCCAGGGGTGGGGCTTGTGGAGGGGCGGAGCACTGGAGGGGCGGGGCGAGAGCTGGGAGCTGAGTGGCCCAGGGGCGGGGCTTGTGGAGAGGCGGAGCACTGGAGGGGCGGGGCGAGAGCTGGGAACTGAGTGGCCCAGGGGCGGGGCTTGTGGAGGGGCGGAGCACTGGAGGGGCGGGGCGAGAGCTGGGAGCTGAGTGGCCCAGGGGCGGGGCTTGTGGAGAGGCGGAGCACTGGAGGGGCGGGGCGAGAGCTGGGAAGTGAGCGGCCCAGGGTGGGGCTTGTGGAGGGACGGAGCACTGGAGGGGTGGGGCAAGAGCTGGGAACTGAGCGGCCCAGGGGCGGGGCTTGTGGAGAGGTGGAGCACTGGAGGGGCGGGGCGAGAGCTGGGAAGTGAGCGGCCCAGGGGCGGGGTTGTGGAGGGGCGGAGCACTGGAGGGGCGGGGCGAGAGCTGGGAAGTGAGCGGCCCAGGGGCGGGGTTGTGGAGGGGCGGAGCACTGGAGGGGCGGGGCGAGAGCTGGGAAGTGAGCGGCCCAGGGGCGGGGCTTGTGGAGGGGCGGAGCACTGGAGGGGCGGGGGGGGGGGGGGGGGGGGAGAGCTGGGAAGTGAGCGGCCCAGGGGCGGGGTTGTGGAGGGGCGGAGCACAGGAGCCAGGTGCATTTTGGGCACATGTCAGGTGCATGTAAGGCTCCCTTAGCATGCTCCTTAGGGCACTGGTGAGGCGACATGTTAATGTTCACCGTACATTTCAGGGCTGAGGTACATTTTTAGGTTCATAGGGTATAGAGTTAGGGCACATGCTGGCGTGTGGATGTCGGTCAGGGTACATGTTAGCGTGAGAGTCTGGGCCAGAGTTCGGTTGTGTGATGGGGTACATGTTAGGGAACATGTTAGGGTTCAGATCTGTGTCAGGACAAGGGCCAGCACTAGCGCATGCGTCAGGTTACACATTTGGGGTACACTAAGGTTACCTGTGTGGTTAGAAGTTAGAGTATTTATTAGGCTGTGCTACGTTTAGGGCACATGTTAAGTTACAGTTTGTCGGGTACATTCAGGGTGCACGTACCGTGGATAGAGTGGATGGGTATTTGCTACCATATGGGTTCGTGTCCAGAGCATGTTCAGTGCATTGCAGGATGTTGGGAATCTGTCAGGTGTAACATACATGTTAAAGTAACGGCACACATTAGGCTCTGTGTTTGGGTCCATGTTAGGGTATGAATTACAGTCAGGGTACTTGATAGGAGATTTGTTAGGGTTACGGTACCTGTTAGGGGACATGTTAGAGTGTGTGTTAGGGCACATATTATGGCATGTGTTAGAGTTCACATACTTCACAGGGGACTCGTTAGGGTGAAAGTACATGTTAAGGCTAGAGCACATGTTAGGCTATCTGTTAGGGAACATTGAAGGTACATGTTAGGGTGCATGTAAGGATACTTGTGTGTTTTACAGTACTTGTTAGGGGATGTTAGGGTGCATGTTAGGGTACATGCTAGGGTTAAGGTACATGTTAGGGTACATGTATGGGTACTTGTATTTTTTAGAGTATGTGTCAGGGTATGTGGGGTATATGTAAAGGTCAGAGTTAGAGTATGTTAGGGTACATTCAGGGTACACGTACGGTTACCTGTATGCTTTATAGAGTATGTGTTAGGGTATTTGTTATCATATGTGTGTCTAGAGTATCTTCAATGTGTTAGAGTACTATTGGGAAATCTGTTAGAGTTAAAATACATGTTCAAGTCAGGGCACATATTAGGGTGTACATTGAGTTACTTTCGGGTACATGTTTGAGTGTGTTTAAGGGTATTTACATGGTTTTGAATAAGTTTTAGAATCCTTGTTAGGATATGAGTTATTGTTTGGAGTACGTGTTAGCAAACAGGCTATGTTTTGTGCACATGTTAGGGTACACATATGACCTGAAGTACATGTTAGAGTACTTGTTAGGATACATGTAAATGTTTAGGTATGTGTTAGATTACATGTTTGGGTATGTGTTAAGGTTACAGTTATGGTGTTAAGGTTACAGTTATGGTTTGGGTTAGGCAACATGTTAGGAAATATGTTGGGATAAGTTTAGGGTACTTGTTAGGGTGTATGTAAGCTTTAGAGTACATGTAGGGTACATGTTAGAGTATTTGTTAGGGTCTGGCTTAGGGTTAAGGTATGTATTAGGGTATGTTTAGGGTACATGCCAGTTTACATATAAGAGTACCTGCATGCGTGAGAGTGCATGTAAGAGTCGTTGTTCCCACACACGTTAGTATATGCTATGGCATGTGTTTGAGTTGGGATGAAGTTCATGGTGTACGTCAGGGTTAGGGTTAGGGTTAGGGTGTGTGTTAGAGTGAAGGCGTATGCTATGGTGTGTATTAGGGTTATGGTTTGGGTGAATGGCAAGGGTTAGGGTGTGTGTTAGGCGAATTTGAGGTAGATGATGGATGTGTGTAGATGTACATGACTGGTTTACAGTGCTCGTTAGGGTACTTCATAGAATGTGAGGCTGTTTACTGTATTTTTAGGGTACTTATCAGGGTGTGTGTTACAGTTTAGGGTTTTAAGGTAAAGGTATGTGCTGGGGCTGTGCAGGAGTGGGGCAGGGCCGGGAGGGGGCGGGAGCAGGGCGGGGCCGGGAGCAGGGCGGGGCCGGGAGCAGGGCGGGGCGGGGCCGGGAGCGGGGCGGGAGCAGGGCGGGGCCGGGAGCAGGGCGGGAGCAGGGCGGGGCCGGGAGCAGGGTGGGGCGGAGCAGGGAGCGGGGCGGGGAGCAGGGCGGGGCCGGGAGCAGGGTGGGGCGGAGCAGGGAGCGGGGCGGGGAGCAGGGCGGGGCCGGGAGCAGGGTGGGGCGGGGCAGGGAGCGGGGCGGGAGCAGGGCGGGGCCTGTGGGATTCTGCGGGGGACCAGGGCGGGGCCTGTGGGGAGCGTGGTGGAGCCAGCGGGAGCTTTGCTGGAGCAGGGCGGGGCCTACGGGGCTCTACCGGAAGAGGGCGGGGCCTGTGGGGAGCGGGGCGGAGCCTGCGGCGCTTGCAGGAGCTGGGCGGGGCCGGGGAGCTACTGCAGGGCTACTGCGGGTTCCCAACCTGCAGACACGGGCTGGACTCCATGCTGGTGACTCCGACCCTCCCCTGGAGCCCCAGGCTGTGCTGACACAGAGGCTGGTTCCTGCAGGCGAGTCCCTGCTTCCAGGCCCATAGGGCCATGCAGCACTCCCGAGGCCGCCACTGAGCTTTGCGGCCAGTGCCCACTGCCAACCCAGCCTGGAAGGGAGCCGCCCGAGGTGAGCCCAGCCCTGGGGGGGCTTGTGCGGGAGAGGGGGAGGGGCGGGGCTAGAGGAAGTGAGTGGTCCAGGGGCGGGGCTTCCGGTGAGCAGGGTAGGGGGGGGGGCAGGAGAGAGGAAGTGAGCGGTGCGGGGCGGGCTGGACTAGTCTGGGCCGGTTCTGTCTGAGGTGGCAGACCCGCGGGCGGCTCCGGCAGCTCCTTCCCGCGGTGGCGTTTGAGCCTGCGGAGCTGGGCGGGCGCACTGTGGTCTTTTGGCGGGCTGGGCTTCCGACCCGGTCCTGTCAGATGCTGGCGGCTTTTCTCTGGAGGAAGCGCCTGGAGGACGCGGGCTCTGCACGGTCAGCTTGTCTGTGGAGAAGGCCGGACGCGGGGCCTGAGCGGACCATGAGGCGACTGCGGAGGACGAGCGGAGCTGAGCTGAGCAGACCGTGAGGCGACTGCGGAGGACGAGCGGAGCTGAGCAGACCGTGAGGCGCCTGCGGAGGACGAGCGGAGCTGAGCGGACCCTGAGGCGACTGCGGAGGACGAGCGGAGCTGAGCTGAGCTGACCCTGAGGCGACTGCGGAGGACGAGCGGAGCTGAGCGGACCCTGAGGCGACTGCGGAGGACGAGCGGAGCTGAGCGGACCCTGAGGCGACTGCGGAGGACGAGCGGAGCTGAGCTGAGCGGACCCTGAGGCGACTGCGGAGGACGAGCGGAGCTGAGCTGAGCAGACCGTGAGGCGACTGCGGAGGACGAGCGGAGCTGAGCTGAGCAGACCGTGAGGCGACTGCGGAGGACGAGCGGAGCTGAGCTGAGCAGACCGTGAGGCGACTGCGGAGGACGAGCGGAGCTGAGCGGACCCTGAGGCGACTGCGGAGGACGAGCGGAGCTGAGCTGAGCAGACCGTGAGGCGACTGCGGAGGACGAGCGGAGCTGAGCGGACCCTGAGGCGACTGCGGAGGACGAGCGGAGCTGAGCTGAGCAGACCGTGAGGCGACTGCGGAGGATGAGTGGAGCTGAGCTGAGCAGACCTGAGCTGAGCAGACCGTGAGGCGACTGCGGAGGATGAGTGGAGCTGAGCGGAGGACAAGCTGAGGCGACTGCGGAGGATGAGCGGAGCTGAGCGGAGGAAGAGCAGCCTCTGGCCAGGTGCGGACGGGGCCTGGGGTGGTGCTGGTGGAGGACAGGGTGGAGCAGTGCAGCCTGCCTCTCCGGGTGTATCATTTGTGTTCTCCTGAGGTGATTTCGGTGTGGCCAGTCCCTGAGCCAGGTGTCCGGATCTGTCTAGGCCCAGGCCTGGGTGCGGTGTCTGTGGAAGTGTGAGCAGTGTGGCCTGTCTCTCCCTGTGTGTCATTTGAGCACATTCTGAGGTGACTTCGATGAAGCCAGGCCCCACTGCAGGCAGGCCCTACACCAGGCAGGCCCCACGCCAGGGAGGCCTCACGCCAGGGAAGCCCCACACCAGGCCCCACTCCAGGCATACCCCAGACCAAGCAGGTTCCACACTATGCCCCAGAACAAGCAGATTCTACACCATGCCCCACACCAGGCCGGCCCCACACCAGGCCGGCCCCACACCAGGCAGGCCCCACAACAGGCCCCACAACAGGCAGGCTCCACAACAGGCCCCACAACAGGCTCCACACCATGCCCCACACCAGGCTCCACACCATGCCCCACACCAGGCAGGCCACACACCAGGCAGCCCCCACACCAGGCAGGCCACACACCAGGCCCCACACCAGGCAGGCCCCAAACCAGGCCCCATATCAAGCAGGCCCCACACCAGGCAGGCCCTATGCCAGGCCCCACACCAGACAGGCCCCACATCAGACCCCATACCAGGCTCCAAACCAGGCAGCCCTTACAGCATGCCCCACACCAGGCAGGCCCCATGCCAGGCTCCACACCAGGCAGGCCCCACACCAGGCAGGCCTCACACCAGGCCCCACCCCAGGCAGGACCCACACCAGGCCTCATACCAGGCAGGTCCCACATCATGCCCCACACCAGGCAGCCCCCACGCCAGGCATGCCCCATACCAGGCAGTTCCCACATCACGCCCCCACACCAGGCCCTACATCAGGCCCTACACCAGGCCCCACACCAGGCCCCATGCCAGGCCCCATACCAGGCCCCATACCAGGCAGTTCCCACGCCAGGCCCCACACCAGGCAGGCCCCATACCAGGACCTACACCAGGCCCCACACCAGGCAGCCCCCACGCCAGGCCTCATGCCAGGCCACACACCAGGCCCCATAGCAGGCCCCACACCAGGCCCCATACCAGGCCCCACACCAGGCAGCCCCCACGCCAGGCCTCATGCCAGGCTACATGCCAGGCCCCATACCAGGTCCCACACCAGGCTCCATACCAGGCCCCACACCAGGCAGGCCCCACACCAGGCCCCACACCAGGCAGCCCCCACGCCAGGCCTCATGCCAGGCCCCATACCAGGCCCCACACCAGGCCCCACACCAGGCAGGCCTCACACCAGGCCCCACACCAGGCCCCATACCAGTCCCCACACCAGGCAGGCCTCACACCAGGCTCCACACCAGGCCCCATTCCAGGCCCCATACCAGGACCTATACCAGGCAGGCCCCATACCATGCCTCACTCCAGGTCACACACTAGGCCCCACGTCAGGGACCACACCAGGCCCCATACCAGGCAGGCCTCACACCAGGCCCCACACCAAGCAGGCCTCACACCAGGCCCCACACCAGGCAGGCAGGCCCCATCCCAGGCCCCATGCCGGGCTCCATACCAGGCAGGCCCCACACTAGGTAGGTCCCACATCAGGCCCCAAGCCAGGCCCCACACCAGGCAGGCCCCACACCATGCCCCACACCAGGTCACATACTAGGCCCCATGTCAGGCTTCATGCCAGGCCTCACGTCAGGGACCACGCCAGTCCCTAACCAGGCAGGCCTCACACCAGGCTCCACACCAAGCAGGCCCCACACCTGGCAGACCCCACGCCAGGCCCCACACCAAGCAGGCCCCATACCGGGCCTCACACCAGGCAGGCCCCATACCAAGCAGGCCCCACACCAGGCAGGCCCCACACCATACCCCACGCCAGGCCCCACACCAAGCAGGCCCCACACCAGGCAGGCCTCACACCAGGCCCCATGCCAGGTCCCATACCAGGCCCCACACCAGGCAGGCCCCATGCTAGGCTCCACACCAGGCAGGTCCCACACCAGGCAGGTCCCATGCTAGGCCGGCCCCACACCAGGCCCCATACCAGGCCCCACACAAGGCCCCACTCCAGGCAGGCCCCGCACCAGGCCTTATACCAGGCAGGTCCCATATCACGCCCCACACCAGGCAGCCCCCATGCCAGGCTCCACACCAGGCATGCCCCACACCAGGCAGGTCCCACACCAGGTCCCATACCAGGCCCCACGCCAGGCCCTACACCAGGCCCCACACCAGGCAGGTCCCACACCAGGCCCTACACCAGGCCCCACATCAGGGAGGTCCCATACCAGGCCCCACACCAGGTCCCACAACAGGCCCCACACTAGGCAGGCCCCACACCAGGCCCCATACCAGGCCCCACACCAGGCAGGTCCCACACCAGGCCCCATACCAGGCTCCAAACTAGGCAGCCCTTACAGCATGCCCCACACCAGGCAGGCCCCATGCCAGGCCCCACACCAGGCAGGCCCCATGCCAGGCCCCACACCAGGCAGGCCCCATACCAGGCCCCACACCAGGCAGGCCCCATACCAGGCCCCATACCAGGCAGGTCCCACACCAGGTTCCACACCAGGCAGGACCCACAGCATGCAGGCCCCACACCAGGTCCCATACCAGGCCTCACGCCAGGCCCCATGCCAGGCCCTATACCAGCCCCCACACCAGGCAGGTCCCACACCAGGCCTCTGTAGCTGGCTGCACATCTGTGCTGACAGCTCAGGGCTGCAGCAAGTCCACATATCCGAGTCCAGGGCTTCCCTGGGTCCAGGCCTCCCTGAGTCCCATTTTTTCTTGAATCTGGGCCTTGCCTGCGTCCATCCCTTCCCAGAGTCCTGTTCTTTCCCCAGGCCTTCCCTGGGTCCAGGCCTTCCTTGGGTCTCAGCCTTCCCCAGGTCTTGTCCTTCCCTGGGTCTGGGCCTTTCCTGAGCTCCTGGTTTGGGCTTTCTCTTGTCCGGGCCTTTCCCTTGTTGGCAACAGCTCCAGTTTCTGCCAGCTCTGACTAGGTCTGCTCTAAAGGGTGTCCAATTCCTATTTTGTCTCACCTAGAAGTGGAACTGTGGCTCAAGTGGTACAGCACTGGCACTGAACAAAAACAACTCAGGGAGAGCACCGAGGCCCCTAGTTCAAGCCCCAGGACCGGCACAAAGAGATTTTTGTTTTCATAACATAGGTATTTAATACATTTTTTTGGCCTGTCCTGGGGCTTGAACTCAGGGCCTGGGCAATGTCCCTGAGCTCTTTCACTCAGGGCTAGCACTCTATCACTTGAGCCACAGCACCACTTCCAGATTTTTCTGTGTATGTGGTATTTAGGATTTGAACCCAGGGCTTCATGCATGCTAACAAGCACTCTGCCACTAAGCCATGTTCGTAGCCCTCTTTTACACGTTACTATGTACACAAAGGTGTTTCAATTTCCTGTCGGTGAATTCCAGTGGTATTGTGTTCCAGGGCCTCCCACAAGCTAGGCAAGTGCCTCAGCTCTTGGCCCTGGTTCTTTCTCTCTAGCCTTTGTTTTGCATGATTTTCAGACTTTGATGCATGTTGTCTTCCTCTGACTATAGGCATTTTGAGAAGACAACACGCAGAGTGTCAGGATAAAATGGGGAGAGCCTGGAAGCTTGGAATTGCGAATATAGGTTCATGGTGTATAGACCAACGTGGGATGGTCTGGACGGATCGGATCCCATCAGAACTTGCTCTCGCCGCTGGCATTTCTCGGAGTCTGCATCAAGTTTTCATCTATACTTTCATGTCTACACTTGGGCCTGGAGAACGAGGTGAAGCCTCTCCCTTCCTGCTTGGTAAGTTGATACCTGTCAGAACAAATTTGACCACATTAGGCTCATCCCAGGCCTGTATCCATGTCACCAAGTCTTTTTTTTTTTATGTTTTTTTTTTTTCTTTTTGCTTATGTGGTGCTGAGGAATCGAACCCAGGGCCTCATGTACGCAAGGCAAGCGCTCTACCACTGAGCCACCTTCCCAGCCCTATGTCACCAAGTCTTTACTGAGCTTTCAGCTATGTCCTGCATAAGGTATGGTGGTTAGGGGGTGAGAGGATGTGTGACACGTTTGTTTTCATTACATACACCTTACAGACATTTTGTCAGGCATTCCAAGGTATTTCAATTTGCTTTGTTGAATTCTGGTGATACTATGTTCAGGGCTCTTCACAGGCTAGGGCAACACCTCAACACTAAGCTCTCCATTTTATGCCTTAGAAGCCAATCAGTTTCTGTAGACTGGAGTCATGTCCACATTCTGATAAGGATTTTTTAAGGGAAGCAGAAGGCATAACCTAGCCTTTTTCTTTTCCTTGTCAGACATACCAGGTCCCCCTTGTCTGTGACAGGGCTCCTGGATGCCTAGCCTTTGTTGCCGGTTGCCTGCCTCTGCCTGTAGGCACTTTGAGGAGAAAATGTACTGAGTGTCAGGAGAAACTGGGGAGAGTTCTCACACTTGGAATTATGCATGTAGAATCTTGCTCTACAACTCAATGTATGCTTTGGCAGACTGAGACCCAACTTAGGTCTGCATCCTCATCTCTACCGTGCTTTCATCTGTGCTTATGGTACCTGGAGAAGGGGTGAAGGCATTTGTGAGGAAGGGAGGCCTACTCCTTCCTGCTTGTAAGTTGTTACTTGTCAGAACAACTTTGATGACTCTAGGTCCCAACCCTGCCGTCTGTCCTGTGCTGTGAGCTAACTCAAATCCATTCACAAAGTGTGTACCTAACACATTCAGGAGCTTTGACCAACTTCCCAAAGCTATGAGAGGCATAAGGTTATGAAAGAATTGTTGAGGAATTGGTTATAGGTGTAGGGTTGTTGATGCTAAGGGCAGGGTTAAGTTTGGGTGTTTTAGGGCTACTCAGGGTGGAAGTTAGAATTAAATTTTTTGTTATGGATCAGAACTAGGTTAGATCAGGTGCTGGGTTTTCGATTAGCCAAACAGAGCAGGTTTTTATGAAGAGCTAAGTTAGTGTTAGGGTCAATGTTACCATATGAAAATGGTTAGAGAATGGGTTAGAGAATGGGTTAGGGATCTGGTGAAGTTAGGAGTTATGGAAGGGATTAACATTTGGATTATGGAATGGGTCAGGCTAAGGTTAGGTTTATAGAGTACATGTTTGGGTACTTATACATTTGGGGTATATGTAAGGTTACCTGTGTTGTACACACTTCAGGGTACATGTAATACTTGAAGTACATGTTAGAGTACTTGTAGGATACACGTCAGTGTTTAGAGCTTGTATTAGAGTACATGTTTGGATGTGTGTTAGGGTTACAGTTTTTTAGAGTGCTTGTTGAGTACATGTTAGGGTATATGTTAAGGTCGGGGTTAGAGAATGCTAGGGTACATTCAGGGTACATGTAAGGTTACATGTATGGTTCACAGAGTATGTGTTAAGCTATTTTTAACCATATGTGTTAGTGTCTAGAGTATGTGTAATGTATTAGAGTGCTATTGTGAAATCTGTTAGGTTAAAATACATGTTAAAGTTAGGTTCAGAGTTAGTTTGGGAACGTGCAAGGAAGAACTTTGTGGGATGGGTTAGGATGATGGATATGTTATGGAGCGGTCTTCAGAGTGGGTATGGAACAAGTGAGGATTAGGTAATTTGTTAGTAACGGATTAATGTAGGTTTGGGGAGTTGTAGAAAGTGTTAGTCAAACAGTTATGGATTTGGGTTAGCAGCTGGTTTAGGGTGAGGCCATAAGATTGCTGAGTGGCTTAGGGTATGTCTTAGGGTATGAGTATGAGTGTGGGATAAGGCACATGTTAAGATGTGAGTATGGGTTCAGAGTTAGGGTGTATGGTGGGGTACATGTTAGGGAACATGTTAAGATAGTGTTTGGGTTTAAGGTACATTAGGGTACAGGTTAGGGCATGCATTTGGGGTAGGTTTGGGGTACATGTTAGGGTGAACATAAACCTTTATGGTTTAAAATACATGTTAGAGTACTTGATTCTGTACATATTAGTGGTTAGGGTATACATTAGGGTACATGGTACCCTATGGTAAGTGTTTGGGATTGTTAGGGTTAAGCTATGTGTTAGGATTAGATATGTGTAAGGGTACATGTTAGGGTACATGTAAGTATACATGTTAGGGTGCATGTAAGGATCACTTGGAGTACGTGTTATGGTACTTGTTAGGATACATGTTAATGTTTACCATACATTTTAGGGTTGAGGCACACTTTAAGGTACATAAGGTGTTAGGGTACATGTTTGTGTGTGGATTTAGGTTAGGGTATATGTTAGGGTGTGAGTATGGGCCAGAGTTAGGGTGTATGATGGGGTATATGTTAGGGAACATTTTAGCGTACATGTTAGGGTTAAGGTACATGTTAGTACTAGAGCCAGCACAAGGTCATGTGTCAGGTTATACATTTGTGCTACATGAAGGTTACCTGTATGGTTTAGACCATGTATTAGTGGTTAGGGTATTTATTAGGATATGTGTTAGAGTATGTGTTTGGGTTAGGACATAGGTTAGAACATACGTTAGGGTATTGGTTAAGGTTATGGTTTTGGTTATTTTTTGGGCACGTGTTAGGATATGTGTTGGGTTACATTTTGAGTACATGTTAGGGTGCTCGTAAGGGTACCTAGGCTTAAGAGCACATGTTAGGGAACTATGCAGGCTATGATGTTTCAGGGCACATGTCAATATTGTGTTAGGTTTACGATGTGTGTTAGGGTATTGCTTAGGGTTAGTGTTAGGGTACATTTGGGGTACATGCTAAGGTGCTTGTAAGAGTACCTGATGTGTTAGGGTACTTGTTACTGTGTGTGTTAGTGGTTGGGGCACATGTTAATATACATGTTAGGATTATAGTATGTGTAAGGGTATTAAGGTTTGGGTTAGTTTTTGTGTGAAGGTGTGAGGGTATATGTAAGGGTAACTGGGTTAGAGTACATGTTAGGGTCCTTGTTACCATATTTATTAGTAGAGTATGGATTATATTTTGTTAGGGTACATTCAGGGTATACTTGTGGTTTATAGAGTACATGTTCCAGTACTTGTTACCATATGGGTTAGGGTCCAGAGCATGTTTAGTGCATTACAGTGCTATTGGGAAATCTTTTAGGTTTAATATACATGGTAAAGTAATGGCACACATTAGGCTATGTGTTTGGGTCCATGTTGGGGTATGTTTTAGAATTAGGGTACTTGATAGGGGATTTGTTAGGGTTACGGTACATGTTAGAGCACTTGTTAGAGTGTGTCTTAAGGCAGATACTATGGTATGTGTTAGGGCATCTTTTAGGGTTAGGGCACATGTTAGGCTGTGTTATGGACCATTGGGGATACATGTTAGGGTGCATAAAAAGATACTTGTGTGGTTTACAGTACTTATTAGGGTATGTTAGGGTACATGTTAGGGTACATGCTAGCTTATGTTTGAGTCATGTTAGGGTACATGTATGGATACTTGTATATTTTACAGTACATGTCAAGGTACTTGATAGAATACATGTTAGGGTCAGGGTTAGAGTATATTAGGTGATTTCAGGGTACATGTAAGCTTACATGTATGCTTTATAGAGTCCATGTTAGGGTACTTGTTACCATTTATGTTAGTGTATAGAATATGTTTAATGTGTTAGAGTACTATTGTGAAATCTGTTAGGGTTAACATACTTGGTAAAGTTAGGGCACACATTAGGGTGTATATTAGGTTACTTTGGGGTACACGTTTGAGTGAGTTTAAGAGTACTTGCATGGTTTTGAATAAGTGTTAGGGTGCTTGTTAGGATATGAGTTATCATTTGGAGTATATGTTAGGAAATGGTATGTGTTGTGCACGTGTTAGAGTACACATGACTTGAAGTACACATGCCTTGAAGTACACATGAGATTACGTTGTAAGATATGTGCACATGTTTAGAGTGTGTGTTTTAGTACATGTTTGAGTATGTGTTGGGGTTACAGTTATGGTTTGGGTTAGGCAACATGTTAGGATGTGTGTTGGCATAAGTTTAGGGTACTTCTTAGGGTATATGTAAGGTTTACAGTACGTGACAGTGGTTAAGGTACATGTTATGTTTAGGTTACATGTCAGAGTATCTTTTAATTTCTATCTTAGGGTATACATTAGAGTGTTTGGGGTACATGCTAGGGTACATTTAAGAGTACCTGTTTTGTTCAAAATTCATGTAAGAATAATGGTTACCATACGTGTTAGTATCTTGAGTATATGTTATAGTATGTGTTAGGGTAAGGGTAAAATTTTAGTAGGTAGCAGGTTTGTGTTAGAGGTCGAGTATGTGTTAGGGTTTAGGTATGTCATGGTTTAGGTTTTAGGTATGTTTGGTAGGATTATGGTATATATTAAGACCACATGTTAGGGTATTGTTATGACACATTGTTGTTTGGGTGTATGTAAGGGTGCGTGTATGGTTTAGACTGCGTTAGGGTAATTGTTACTGTACGTTAGTAATTAGGGTACATGTTAGGGTTAGAGTATGTGTTAGGATACATGTTAGGGTTAAGTTATGGGTTAGGGAACATGTTAGAGTATATTTGGGGGGGTACATCTTAGGGTACATGTGTGGTTTGCTGCACGTGTTCAGGTATGTGTTAGGGTTTGGGTACATGTTAGGGTTCAAGTACGTGTAAGGGTTAGCACATATGTTAGGGTATTTCTTAGGGCTATGATCTGAGTTAGGGCATGTTTGAGGCACATGTTAGTGTTCAGGATTCCAAACCTGTATGGTTTAGAGTGTATGTTAGGCCACTCCCATGGCCTCAGCCGTTGTGGGGTTGGTTTGCTCAGAGTCCTTGCCCTACCCTGCTCAATGGTGTGGGCCCTGCTATGCCCAACTTTGGGGGAGACTGGAGACTGGAATGAGCAGTCAGCTGTGCTTTCACTCTGTTCACACACCTGCCATGCATACACATGTGAGGGTATGGGTGGGGATTGAGTGCTATGTATCTCTGTGTGAAAATTGGACCCAGCTTAAGCAGGTTTGATGAAAGAAGGCCATCTACCTCCAAGCATGCAGGTAAGTCTGTTAAGTATCAGGGTGTGGGTGGGGTTGGGATTAGGTTAAGAAACTTGGGTTGCCAGGAGTCTGGGGTGGTGACAATAGGGGCTAGTGTTACTAGGGCTACTGTTGTTACAATTGGTCTGGTTTGGGTTTGGGTTCAAGTATAGGGTTGTTTGTTTATATTAATGGTAGGTTCAAGTTTTGCTTAGGGTACCTGTACCCTTAACATATACACTAAGCCACTCACCAATCTTAGGCCTAACCCGAAGCCATTTGCCAACTCAAATGCATACAATAATGGTATACTTAATACATTCAGCAGCCCTAACCCATCCCCCAGAGCTAGAGGAGGAATAGGGTTAAGCACTTGGGTTGTTGAGAAATAGGGTAAAGGAATAGGATTGTCAGTGGTCAGGGGTGATGTTAATGTTTAGGGTTGTTAGGGCTACTGTTTTTAAGGTTGGTATGATTGAGGTTATATTTCAATTGTAGGGTTTTTGATGTTATGGGTATATTTAGGGTTCATGTTAGGGTACTGACTATGTTAGAGTACTTGTTATCATACATGTTAGTGGTTAGAGTACATGTTAGGGTTAGGACATGAATGTGTTATGGTATGTGTTAGGGTACATGTAAGAGTACCTGTACGGTTTAGAGGATGTGTTAGCATGATTTTTACCTTATATGTTAGGATTTAGAGTATATGTTAGGATATGTGTTAGGATACGTGTTAGGGTTAGGGTATATGTTAGTGTTAGAAAATATGCTAGGATTTGAGTTAATGTTAAGGCACGTGTTCGGATATGCATTGGGGTACATTAGGGGACACGTTAGAGTGCATGTTAGGTTTAGAGTACTTGTTCAATATGTGAAGAGTGAGGCTATGTGTTAGGGTTAAGTTACGTGTTGGGGTTAGGGCACATATGAGGGTACAGTTTAGGATTAAGCCGTATGTTTGGTATGGTTCTGTAAATATGAGGTACTTGTTAGGGTGCATGTGAGGTACAGTACGTGGTCGTGGTCAAGATATGTGTTGTGGTTAGGATATGTCTTAGAATATTTGTTAGAGTTTGCCTTAGGGTTAGAGTATATGTTAATGTATATGTTTGGGTACTTGTTAGGGTGCATGTAAAGTTTGGAGCACATGGTAGTGTTAGGGTACAGATTAGGACACACATTATGGTTTGGGGGTATATGGTTAGGCTTTGGCTAGGTATATGTTAGGGTAATGTGCCTGTTCAGAGTATATATGAGGGTACTTGCTATGGTATATTGTAGTGTTTAGAACATGTTAGGATATGCATTAGGGTAGGATGTATTAGGGTATGAGGATTTGGGGTACATGTAAGAGTACCTGCATGGTTTAGAGTACTTGTTAGGGTACTTGCTAGGGTGCATTAGTGTTTAGAGTACATGCTAGGGTTGATATTAGGGTACATGTATGTTTAAGAGTACCTGTTAGTGTTCTTGTTAGGCTGTTAATACTTTGAGTATGCGTTTGGGTTCAGGTTAGACTATGTTAGAGTTAAGGCACATGGTAGGGTGTGGGTTAGAGTTGTTGTTTTGGTTAAGGTTAGCACACCTGTTAGGGTATATTAAGGTATATGTATGATAAGAGTACATGTTAGTGACTTCTATTAGGGCACAAGTTAGGAAACATGTAAGGATCCTTGCAGAGTTAAAGTTCATGTTGGGGTACCAGTTGGGATAATTGTTAATGTTTAGAATACATGTTTAGGGTATGTATTAGGGTTATGGTACTTGTTAGGTTACGTGTTAGAGTATGTGGTAAGGTTTGTGGGGTAGGGTATGTATGTTAGGCTTTGGATGAGGGTGTGTGTTAGGGTATGTATTAAGGTACATTGGTGGTACATATTAAGGTGCACGTAAGGGTACCTGTATGGTTTAGAGCATTGGTAGGGTAATTGTTACTGTATGTCTTAGTGATTAGGGTATTTGCTAGGATAGATGTTAGGGTTCTATGTTAAAGTACACATTAGGGTATGTTTTAGGTTTAAGCTGTCTGTTAGTGTTGGAGTACATTTAGGGGTACATGTTAGTGTGCATGTAAGGATACTTGTGTGGTTTACAGTACATGTTCAGGTAGTTGTTAGGGTTTGAGTACATGTTACGGCATATGTTACTGTTAAGGTATGTGGTAGATTGTCACATGTGTTAGGGTATCTCTTAAGGTTATTATTTGGGTTAGAGTTAGGGCATGTTTGAAGTACTTGTTGGTGTTCATGATTCCAGACCTGTAGATTTACAGTGTGTGTCCAGTCAGTCCAATGGCCTTCAGCAGTCATGGGGTTTTACTCAGAGTCCTTGCCCTGTTGTGCTTGAAGGCGTGGATCCTGTTAGGCCTAACTTTGGGTGAGACAGGAGATTCGAATGAATGGTCATCTGTGCTTTCACTCTGTTGACGCACCTTCCATGTGAGGATATGGTTGGGGATTGCATGCTATGTTTCTCTGGAAACTGGTCCACCTTAAACAGGTTTTGTTTGGGTGATGGCATGTGTTAGGGCATATGTTAGGGTATGTGTAACAGTTAGGGTACTTGACAGGGAATTTGTTAGTGTTAATAGTATGTATTAGGGTGAGGGCACCTGTTAGATTTAAGGTACATGTTAGGGTTACATTTATGGTTTGGGTTAGGCAACATATTAGGATGTGTGTTGGTATAAGTGTAGGGTACTTGTTATGGGTGTAAGATTTAGAGTATGTGATAGTGATTAGAATGTGTGCTATGGTTAGAGTATATGTTAGGGTATCTGCTAAGGGTTATGTTATGGTTGGGGCATACATTAGTGTATGCTTGTGGTACATGGCAGGGTCCATGTAAGAGTAATCGTTACAATACATGTTAGTGTTTAGAGTATATATTATGGTATATATTATGATAAGAATAAGGTTTATGGTACACTGCTGGTTTGTGTTAGTCTTAGGGTGTGTTAGGGTTAAGGTATGTGTTAGGGTATATAATAAGGGCACAGGTTAGGGTATGTGTTAATACACAAAAGAAGTAGATGTTTGGGTATATGTAAGGGTGGCTGTAAGGTTGAGAGTTAGGGTAATTGTTCCTGTATGTGTTAGAGATTAGTGTTCAAGTTAGGGTTAGAGTATGTGTTAGGGCACATGTTAGAGTGCATTTGGGGTACATGTTAGGGTATACATAGGGATACTTGTGTGGTTTACAGTATATGTT